>NC_069501.1:37325587-37435587 GCF_027579735.1 Bombina bombina
TAAGCACTAAACGTTCAATTTCCATACCTTCAAATTTAGTGATTTGAGATCCTGATGGAAAAACGGCCCTTGAGACAGAAGGTTTGGCTTTAAAGGAAGTGACCAAGGTTGGCAACTGGACATCCGGACAAGATCCACAAACTAAAACCTGTGAGGTCATGCTGGTGCTATCAGAAACACAAGCAATTGTTCCATTATCTTGGAGATCACCCTTGGAAGAAGAACTAGAGGCAGAAAAATATAAGCAAGTTGGTAAGACCAAGGAACTGCTAACGCATCTACCATCTCCGCCTGAGGATCCCTGGACCTGGAAAGATATATGGGAAGTTTCCTGTTTAGATAGGAAGCCATCAGATCTATTACTGAAAAAAAAACATCTGGATGGAGAGACCACTCCCCCGGGTGCAAAGTCTGACGGCTGGGATAATACGCTTCCCAATTGTCTACACCTGGGATATGAATCTCAGACATTAGAGAAGAGTTGGATTCCGCCCAAAAAAGTATCCGTGATACTTCTTTCATTGCTAAAGGACTGCAAGTCCCTCCCTGATGATTGAAAGTGAAAAAAAGTTATCTTTTTAATAGCGGCCAAGCCTGAAGAGCCCTGAAAATAGCACAGAGTTCTAAGATATTGATTGGTAATTTCGCCTCTTAGAGGATTCCAAACCCCTTGTGCTGTCAGAGTCCCCAAGACAGCTCCCCAACTTGAAAGACTTGCGTCTGTTGAGACTACAGTCCAGGAAGGACGAACAAAAGAGGCCCCTTGAATAATACGATGATGGTCTAACCACCAAGTCAGAGAGAGTAGAATGCTGGGATTTTAAGAATATCAATTGTGATATCAGAGTATAATCCCTGCACCATTGATTCAGCATGCAAAGCTGCAGGTCTCATATGAAAACGAGCAAAGGGGATGACGTCCGATGCTGCAGTCATGAGACTTAAAACTTCCATGCACATAGCCACTGAAGGGAATGATTGAGAATGAAGGTTTCGACAAGCTGAAACCAATTTCATTCGTCTCTTTTCTGTTAAAGACAGAGTCATGGACACTGACTATCTGGAAACCTAAAAAGGTGACCCTTGTCTGAGGAATCAAGAAACTCTTTGGTAAATTGATCCTCCAACAATGTTTTTGAAGAAACAACACTAGTTGATTCTTGTGAGATTCTGCTAAATGAAAAGATTGAACGAGTACCAAGATATTGTCCAAATAAGGAAACAACATCGCAATACCCTGCTCTCTGATTACAAATAGAAGGGCACTGAGAACCTTTGAAAAGATTCTTGGAGCGGTCTCTAGGCTAAATGGAAGAGCGACAAATTGATAATGCTTGTCTAGAAAATAGAATCTCAGAAACTGATAGTGATCTGGATGAATCGGAATGGGAAGATAATAGTCCTGTAAGTCTGTTGCGGACATGTAATGACCTTGCTGAACAAAAGGCAGAATAGTCCTCATAGTCACCATCTTGAAAGTTGGGACCCTTACAAAACAATTCAAAAACTTCGGATCTAGAATTGGTCTGAATGAATTTTCTTTCTTTGGGACAATGAATAGATTTGAATAAAAACCCCGACCCTGTTCCTGAAGCGGAACTGGTATAATCACCCCTGAAAGCTCCAGATCTGAAACACACTTCAGAAAAGCATGAGTTTTCACAGGAACATTTTTGTTGGAACATGAAACAGAAAGAATCTTCTCACAGGTCGTCTTATTCTGAAACCTATTCGATACCCCTGAGAGACAATGCTCTGAATCCACTGATTCTGAACAGAATCTGCCAAAATGTTTTGAAATAATTTCAATCTGCCCCCCACCAGTTGAACTGGATTTGAGGGCCACACCTTCATGCAGTCTTGGGGGCTGGATTTGACTTCTTATAAGGCTTGGATTTATTCCAACTTGAAGATGGCTTTTAATTGGAACCAGAGTCCTTAGGGGAAGGAGTGGTTTTCTGTTCTCTATTCTGACAAAAGGAACAAAACTGATTAGAAGCTTTAGATTTACCCTTAGACTTTATCTTGGGGCAAAAAAACTCCCTTCCCCCATCCGGCTCCCATGGGCGCCAAGTCAGATTTACCACACGGCTATTGGCTAAGAGGTGAAAATGTCACCTCTTAGCAAAAAAAATTTTTTTAGCTGTGGACTGCTGTAACAGCTAAGAACGGCGATCGATTGAAACAAAGGCGCTTTCTACATGAAGTATCTTATACATTATGAATGAAAGTCCCCTTTATTTGTTTCAATAGTCAATCTTAGCGTTTGTAAAACGCTAGGATTTACTTTCACTTTAAGCCATAAAGCTCTTTTAGCTAGAATAACTAAAGACATAGATTTAACATCAATCTTGATATATCAAAAATAGCTTCACAGATAAAATGATTAGCATGTTGAAGCAAACGGACAATGCTAGACAAATTAGGATCTATTTCCTGATGTGCTAAGCTATCCAACCAAAAAGTTGATGCAGCTGCAACAGCAGCCATAGAAATGGCAGGCCTGAGAATATAGCCAGAATGTAAATAAGCTTTCCTTAGATAAGATTCAATCTTCCTATCTAAAGGATCCTTAAAATAAGTACTATCTTCCACAGGAATAGTAGTACGTTTGGCAAGAGTAGAAATAGCCCCATCAACCTTAGGGACTTTTTCCCAAAACTCCGAATTAACCACTGGTAAAGGATATAACTTCTTAAACCTAGAAGGAGGATTAAAAGAAGCACCGGGCTTAGACCATTCCTTAGCAATCACATCAGAAACTGCATCTGGAACAGGAAAAACCTTAGGAGTAATCACAGGTGGTTTAAAAACAGAATGTACACGTTTACTGGTTTTATTATCAAGAGGATCAGACTCCTCAATACCCAAAGTAACCAATACTTCTTTCAACAAAAACCAAATATATTCAATCTTAATCTGTTGAAATCACAGTCCAGGTTGGTCGAACAAAAGAGGCCCCTTGAACTAAATGGTGGTAATTTAACCACCAAGTCAGAGATAGTCGAGTATTGGGATTTAAAGATATCAATTGTGATATCTTTGTATAATCCCTGCACCAAAGGTTCAGCATACAAAGCTGAAGAGGTCTCATGTGAAAACGAGCAAAGGGGATCGCGTCCGATGCTGCAGTCATGAGACCTAAAACTTCCATGCAAATACCTACTGAAGGGAATGACCGAGACTGAAGGTGAAACCAATTTCAGACATCTTTTGTCTTTTAGAGACAAAGTCATGGATACTGAATCTATTTGGAATCCCAAAAAGGTTATCCTTGTCTGAGGAATCAAGGAACTTTTTGGTAAATTGATCCTTCAACCATGTTTTTGAAGAAACAACACAAGTTGATTCGTGTGAGATTCTGCAGAATGTAAAGACTGAGAAAGTACCAAGATATCGTCCAAATAAGGAAACACCACAATACCCCGCTCTCTGATTACAGAGAGAAGGGCACCGAGAACCTTTGAGAAGATCCTTGGAGCTGTTGCTAGGCCAAAAAGGAAGAGCAAGAAACTGGTAATGCTTGTTTAGAAAAGAGAATCTCAGGAACTAATAGTGATCTGGATGAATTGGAATATGAAGATATGCATCCTGTAAGTCTATTGTAGACATATAATGCCCTTGCTGAACAAAAGGCAGAATAGTCCTTATAGTCACCATTTTGAATGTAGGTATCCTTACATAACGATTCAAAATTTTTAGTTCCAGAACTGGTTTGAAAGAATTCTCTCTCTTTGATACCATGAACAGATTTGAAAAAAAACCCAGACCCCGTTCCAGATATGGAACTGGCACAATTACCCCAGATGACTCCAGGTCTGAAACACATTTCAGAAAAGCCTGAGCCTTTACTGGGTTTATTGGAATGCGTGAGAGAAAGAACCTTCTCACAGGCGGTCTTACCTTGAAACCTATTCTGTATCCTTGAGAAACAATGTTCTGAATCCAATGATTTTGAATTGAACTGATCCAAACATTTCTGAAAAATCGTAATCTGCCCCCTACCAGCTGTGCTGGAATGAGGGACGCACTTTCATGCGGACTTTGGGGCTGGTTTTGATTTTCTAAAAGGCCTGGAATTTATTCCAAACTGGAGAAGGCTTCCAATTGGAAACCGTTCCTTTAGGAGAAGGGTCAGGCTTCTGTTCCTTATTCTGACGAAAGGAACGAAAATGGTTAGCGGCCCTAAATTTACCCTTAGATTTTTTATCCTGAGGCAAAAAAGCTCCCTTCCCCCCAGTGACAGTTGAAATAATAGAATCCAACTGAGAACCAAATAATTTATTACCTTGGAAAGAAAGATAGCAATGTTGATTTAGAAGTTATATAAGCATTCCAAGATTTAAGCCATAAAGCTCTTCTAGCTAAAATAGCTAAAGACATATACTTGACATCAATTCTAATGACATAAAAAATGGCATCACAAATAAAATTATTAGCATGTTGAAGAAGCTTAACAATGCTATACACATTATGATCTGGTACTTGTTTATATACTGATTAACCTGAATCATGGCAAATATAAGTATAAAAACATAATTTATGTAAGAACTTACCTGATAAATTAATTTCTTTCATATTAGCAAGAGTCCATGAGCTAGTGACGTATGGGATATACATTCCTACCAGGAGGGGCAAAGCTTCCCAAACCTCAAAATGCCTATAAATACACCCCTCACCACACCCACAATTCAGTTTAACGAATAGCCAAGAAGTGGGGTGATAAGAAAGGAGCGAAAGCATCAAAATAAGGAATTGGAATAATTGTGCTTTATACAAAAAAATCATAACCACCACAAAAAAGGGTGGGCCTCATGGACTCTTGCTAAAATGAAAGAAATTAATTTATCAGGTAAGTTCTTACATAACTTATGTTTTCTTTCATGTAATTAGCAAGAGTCCATGAGCTAGTGACGTATGGGATAATAAATACCCAAGATGTGGAACTTCCACGCAAGAGTCACTACAGAGGGAGGGATAAAATAAAGACAGCCAATTCCGCTGAAAAATAATAATCCACAACCCAAAACAAAAGTTTTAATCTCAATAATGAAAAAAACTGAAATTATAAGCAGAAGAATCAAACTGAAACAGCTGCCTGAAGTACTTTTCTACCAAAAACTGCTTCAGAAGAAGAAAACACATCAAAATGGTAGAATTTAGTAAAAGTATGCAAAGAAGACCAAGTTGCTGCTTTGCAAATTTTGATCAACAGAAGCTTCATTCCTAAACGCCCAGGATGTAGAAACTGACCTAATAGAATGAGCCGTAATTCTTTGAGGCGGGGATTTACCCGACTCTACATAAGCATGATGAATCAAAGACTTTAACCAAGACACCAAAGAAATGGCGGAGGCCTTCTGACCTTTTCTGGACCCAGAAAAGATAACAAATAGACTAGAAGTCTTTCTAAAATCTTTAGTAGCTTCAACATAATATTTCAAAGCTCTTACTACATCCAAAGAATGTAAAGATCTCTCCTTTGAATTCTTAGGATTAGGACACAATGAAGGAACAACAATTTCTCTACTAATGTTGTTAGAATTCAAAACCTTAGGTAAAAATTTAAATGAAGTCTGCAACACTGCCTTATCCTGATGAAAAATCAGAAAAGGAGATTCACAAGAAAGAGCAGATAACTCAGAAACTCTTCTAGCAGAAGAGATGGCCAAAAGGAACAGAACTTTCCAAGAAAGTAATTTAATGTCCAGAGAATGCATAGGTTGAAACGGAGGAGCTTGTAAAGCCCTCAGAACCAAATTAAGACTCCAAGGAGGAGAGATTGACTTAATGACAGGTTTGATACGAACCAAAGCCTGTACAAAACAATGAATATCAGGAAGATTAGCAATCTTTCTGTGAAAAAGAACAGAAAGAGCAGAGATTTGTCCTTTCAAGGAACTTGCAGACAAACCTTTATCCATACCATCCTGGAGAAACTGTAAAATTCTAGGAATTCTAAAAGAATGCCAGGAGAATTTATGAGAAGAACACCAAGAAATGTAAGTCTTCCAGACTCGATAATAAATCCTCCTAGACACAGATTTACGAGCCTGTAACATAGTATTAATTACTGAGTCAGAGAAACCTCTATGACTAAGAATCAAGCGTTCAATTTCCATACCTTCAAATTTAATGATTTGAGATCCTGATGGAAAAAAGGGCCTTGAGATAGAAGGTCTGGTCTTAACGAAAGAGTCCAAGGTTGGCAACTGGCCATCCGAATGAGATCCGCATACCAAAACCTGTGAGGCCATGCTGGAGCCACCAGCAGTACAAACGAACGTTCCATTAGAATTTTGGAAATCACTTTTGGAAGAAGAACTAGAGGCGCAAAGATATAGGCAGGATGAAAATTCCAAGGAAGCGACAACGCGTCCACTGCCTCCGCCTGAGGATCCCTGGATCTGGACAGATACCTGGGAAGTTTCTTGTTTAGATGAGAGGCCATCAGATCTATTTCTGGAAGTCCCCAGATTTGAACAATCTGAAGAAATACCTCTGGGTGAAGGGACCATTCGCCCGGATGTAACGTCTGGCGACTGAGATAATCCGCTTCCAAATTGTCTACATCTGGGATGTGAACCACAGAGATTAGACAGGAGCTGGATTCCGCCCATACAAGTATCCAAGATACTTCTTTCATAGCCTGAGGACTGTGAGTCCCACCCTGATGATTGACATATGCCACGGTTGTGACATTGTCTGTCTGAAAACAAATAAACGATTCTCTCTTCAGAAGAGGCCAGAACAGAAGAGCTCTGAAAATCGCACGGAGTTCCAAAATGTTGATTGGTAATCACGCCTCCTGAGATTCCCAAACCCCCTGCGCTGTCAGAGATCACCATACAGCTCCCCAACCTGAGAGACTCGCATCTGTTGAGATCACAGTCCAGGTTGGACGAACAAAAGAAGCCCCTTGGACTAAACGATGGTGATCTATCCACCACGTCAGAGTGTGTCGTACATTGGGATTTAAGGATATTAATTGTGATATCTTTGTATAATCCCAGCACCATTGGTTCAGCATACAAAGCTGAAGAGGTCGCATGTGAAAACGAGCAAAGGGGATCGCGTCCGATGCAGCAGTCATGAGACCTAGAATTTCCATGCATAAAGCTACCGAAGGGAACGATTGAGACTGAAGGTTTCGACAGGGTGAAACCAATTTCAGACGTCTCTTTTCTGTTAGAGACAAGGTCATGGACACTGAATCTATTTGAAAACCCAAAAAGGTTACCCTTGTCTGAGGAATCAATGAACTCTTTGATAAATTGATCCTCCAACCATGTCTTTGAAGAAACGACACAAGTTGATTCGTATGAGATTCTGCAGAATGTGAAGACTGAGCAAGTACCAAGATATCGTTCAAATAAGGAAATACCGCAATACCCTGTTCTCTGATTACAGAGAGAAGGGCACCGAGAACCTTTGAAAAGATCCTTGGAGCTGTTGCTAGGCCAAACGGAAGGGCCACAAACTAGTAATGCTTGTCTAGAAAAGAGAATCTCAGAAACTGAAAGTGATCTGGATGAATCGGAATATGAAGATATGCATCCTGTAAATCTATTGTGGACATATAATGCCCTTGCTGAACAAAAGGCAGAATAGTCCTTATAGTTACCATTTTGAATGTTGGTATCCTTACATAACGATTCAATATCTTTAGATCCAGAACTGGTCTGAAGGAATTCTCCTTCTTTGGTACAATGAATAGATTTGAATAAAACCCCAGACCCTGTTCCAGAACTGGAACTGGCACAATTACTCCAGCCAACTCTAGATCTGAAACACATTTCAGAAATGCCTGAGCCTTCACTGGGTTTATTGGAATGCGAGAGAGAAAAAATCTCTTTGCAGGTGGCCTTACCTTGAAACCTATTCTGTACCCTTGTGAAACAATGTTCTGAATCCAAAGACTGAATAAAATTGATCCAAATGTCTTTGAAAAATCGTAACCTGCCCCCTACCAGCTGTGCTGGAATGAGGGCCGCACCTTCATGTGGGCTTGGGAGCTGGTTTTGACTTTCTAAAAGGCTTGGATTTATTCCAGATTGGAGAAGGTTTCCAAACAGAAACCGTTCCTTTAGGGGAAGGGTCAGGCTTCTGTTCCTTATTCTGACGAAAGGAACGAAAACGATTAGCAGCCCTATATTTACCTTTAGATTTTTTGTCCTGAGGGAAAAAAGTTCCTTTCCCCCCAGTAACAGTTGAAATAATAGAATCCAACTGGGAACCAAATAATTTATTACCTTGGAAAGAAAGAGAAAGCAAAGTTGACTTAGAAGACATATCTGCATTCCAAGTTTTAAGCCATAAAGCTCTTCTAGCTAAAATAGCTAAAGACATATACCTGACATCAACTCTAATGATATCAAAGATGGCATCACAAATAAAGTCATTAGCATGTTGAAGAAGTTTAACAATGCTATGAATATTATGGTCTGATACATGTTGTGCTAAAGCCTCCAACCAAAAAGTGGAAGCGGCAGCAACATCAGCCAAAGAAATAGCAGGCCTAAGAAGATTACCTGAACATAAATAAGCTTTCCTTAGAAAGGATTCAATCTTCCTATCTAAAGGATCCTTAAAGGAAGTACTATCTGCCGTAGGAATAGTAGTACGTTTAGCAAGAGTAGAGATAGCCCCATCAACTTTAGGGATTTTGTCCCAAAACTCTAATCTGTCAGATGGCACAGGATACAATTTCTTAAACCTTTGAGGAGGAGTAAATGAAGTACCCAGATTATTCCATTCTCTAGAAATTACTTCAGAAATAGCATCAGGGACAGGAAAAACTTCTGGAATAACATATAGGAGGTTTAAAAACCGAATTTAAACGCTTAGTAGATTTAGTATCAAGAGGACTAGATTCCTCCATCTCTAACGCGATTAAAACTCTTTTAAGTAAAGAGCGAATAAATTCCATTTTAAATAAATATGAAGATTTATCAGTGTCAATATCTGAGACAGAATCCTCTGAACCAGAAAAATCCTCATCAGAAACAGACAAATCAGAATGATGACGGTCATTTAAAAATTCATCTGAAAAATGAGAAGTTTTAAAAGACCTTTTACGTTTACTGGAAGGAGGAATAACAGACATAGCCTTCCTAATAGATTTAGAAACAAATTCTTTTATATTAACAGGAACATCCTGAGTATTAGATGTTGAGGGAACAGCAACAGGTAATGGTATATTACTAATGGAAATACTATCTGCATTAGCAAGTTTATCATGACATTCATCACAAACTACAGCCGGAGGAACAGATACCACAAGTTTACAACAAATGCACTTAACTTTGGTAGAACCAGCATCAGTCAGCGTCTTTCCAGAAGTAGATTCTGATCCAGGGTCAATTTGAGACATCTTGCAATATGTAAAAGAAAAACAACACATAAAGCAAAATTTATCAAATTCCTTAAATGACAGTTTCAGGAATGGGAAAAAAATGCCAATGAACAAGCCTCTAGCAACCAGAAGCAATGAAAAATGAGACTGAAATAATGTGGAAAAAAAGGTGGAGACAAGAATGACGCCCACATTTTTTAGCGCCAAAAAAGACGCCCACATTATTGGCGCCTTAAATTTTTTGGCGCCAAGAATGACGCCACATCCGGTGACGCCGACATTTTTGGCGCAAAACGTCAAAAAAATTACGCAATCACGAACAACTTCCGGCGTCAAGTATGACGCCGGAAATGACAAAAAAAAATTTGTGCCAAAAAAGTCTGCGCCAAGAATGAGGCAATAAATTGAAGCATTTTCAGCCCCCGCGAGCCTAACAGCCCACAGGGAAAAAAGTCAATTGAAACAATTTTTAAGGTAAGAAAAAAATTGGTTATTCATATGCATTATCCCAAATAATGAAACGGACTGTCTGAAATAAGGAATATTGATCATCCTGAATCATGGCAAATATAAATTTAAAGACATATATTTAGAACTTTATAAATAAAGTGCCCAACCATAGCTTAGAGTGTCACAAAAAATAAGACTTAATTACCCCAGGACACTCATCTACATATAGCAGATAGCCAAACCAGTACTGAAACGAGAATCAGTAGAGGTAATGGTATATAAGAGTATATCGTCGATCTGAAAAGGGAGGTAAGAGATGAATCTCTACGACCGATAAAAGAGAACCTATGAAATAGATCCCGTAGAAGGAGACCATTGAATTCAAATAGGCAATACTCTCTTCACATCCCTCTGACATTCACTGCACGCTGAGAGGAAAACCGGGCTCCAGCCTGCTGCGAAGCGCATATCAACGTAGAATCTAGCACAAACTTACTTCACCACCTCCACGGGAGGCAAAGTTTGTAAAACTGAATTGTGGGTGTGGTGAGGGGTGTATTTATAGGCATTTTGAGGTTTGGGAAACTTTTCCCCTCCTGGTAGGAATGTATATCCCATACGTCACTAGCTCATGGACTCTTGCCAATTACATGAAAGAAACATATATTTAGAACTTTACATAAAAAGTGCCAAACCATAGCTAAGAGTGTCATAAATAAAATAAGACATACGTACAAAAAGACACTCAACTACATATAGTAGATAGCCAAACCAGTACTGAAACGAGAATCAGTAGAGGTAATGGTATATAAGAGTATATCGTCGATCTGAAAAGGGAGGTAGGAGAAGAGATCTCTACGACCGATAGCAGAGAACCTATGAAATAGATCCCCGATAGGATGACCAAAGCATTCAATAGGCAATACTCCCTTCACATCCCTCTGTCATTCACTGCACTCTGAGAGGAAAACCGGGCTTCAGCATGCTGCTGAGAAGCGCATATCAACGTAGAAATCTAGCACAAACTTACTTCACCACCTCCATAGGAGGCAAAGTTTGTAAAACTGAATTGTGGGTGTGGTGGGGGGTGTATTTATAGGCATTTTGAGGTTTCGGAAACTTTGCCCCTCCTGGTAGGAATGTATATCCCATACGTCACTAGCTCATGGACTCTTGCCAATTACATGAAAGAAATTTATAATATTACAATAATAATTGTAAATGGTTTGGAATTTTTTCCTTATATTACTAATCTGTGTATGGGCCCTTTAAAAAGGAAAGAATACACTGACATTTTTTATATATAACATGTATGGTTATGCATATACTTTTGCCTTCATTTATGTAATTTAGCTACGAAAAATGCGCAATTTCTAATTCTGAGACTTGGAAATGTAGACGGAAGACTTGTCAATGTTAACCCTGCTACATATCTTTCCCTAACTGGCTTAAGCAGATAACAACTGCAAAATAATTCCCTCTAAACTAATATGACAATGGCTAGTCTTCGGTAGAAGCAAACCCAGACTGGCTCTGCCATATAAGGCAAGTGGTGGGAGGAGCAAACAAGACGTTATTTTTTTAACCCTAGTTATTCACACAAACGTATGCACCTTTAGAATTAAAGTGATACAGACAGATTTACCAACTTACATGCAGTAAGTTATGTTTTCTACTTCATTAACAAGACAGCACTCGCCTAACCTCTGTGCTACATGGAGAGAAATATAGATCAGGTGCACAGGTGCAGTTGCTGAATAAAGCATTTCTAAGCAGTTACAGATATGTTTCATGTCCTGACAGAGTTTGATGTGCTGTGAACTACAATGTGCAATATTCGGTCTAAATTTAGCCGGCTGTCAAAAGATAGAACAAGAGATGCCAGCATGAGAGAAATTCAGAGCAACTCAACTAAATATTCACTCTTAATGGACAAAACTATTCCAACATCTAACTTTGATTAATAAAAATAATTTCAAAATATATATATATATATATATATATATATATATATATATATATATATATATATATATATATATATATATAACATAATTTATGCTTACCTGATAAATTCCTTTCTTCTGTTGTGTGATCAGTCCACGGGTCATCATTACTTCTGGGATATTATCTGCTCCCCTACAGGAAGTGCAAGAGGATTCACCCAGCAGAGTTGCTATATAGCTCCTCCCCTCTACGTCACCTCCAGTCATTCGACCAAAGACCAACGAGAAAGGAGAAACCAAGGGTGTAGTGGTGACTGAATTATAATTTAAAAAATATGTACCTGCCTTAAAAAACAGGGCGGGCCGTGGACTGATCACACAACAGAAGAAAGGAATTTATCAGGTAAGCATAAATTATGTTTTCTTCTGTTATGTGTGATCAGTCCACGGGTCATCATTACTTCTGGGATACCAATACCAAAGCAAAAGTACACAGATGACGGGAGGGATAGGCAGGCTCATTATACAGAAGGAACCACTGCCTGAAGAACCTTTCTCCCAAAAATCGCCTCCGAAGAAGCAAAAGTGTCAAATTTGTAAAATTTGGAAAAAGTATGAAGCGAAGACCAAGTTGCAGCCTTGCAAATCTGTTCAACAGAGGCCTCATTCTTAAAGGCCCAAGTGGAAGCCACAGCTCTAGTGGAATGAGCTGTAATTCTTTCAGGAGGCTGCTGTCCAGCAGTCTCATAGGCTAAACGTATTATGCTACGAAGCCAAAAAGAGAGAGAGGTAGCAGAAGCTTTTTGACCTCTCCTCTGTCCAGAATAAACGACAAACAGGGAAGAAGTTTGGCGAAAATCTTTAGTTGCCTGCAAGTAGAACTTGAGGGCACGAACTACATCCAGATTGTGTAGAAGACGTTCCTTCTTTGAAGAAGGATTTGGACACAAGGATGGAACAACAATCTCTTGATTGATATTCCTGTTAGAGACAACCTTAGGTAAGAACCCAGGTTTAGTACGCAGAACTACCTTGTCTGAGTGAAAGATCAGATAAGGAGAATCACAATGTAGGGCTGATAACTCAGAGACTCTTCGAGCCGAGGAAATAGCCATTAAAAATAGAACTTTCCAAGATAACAATTTTATATCAATGGAATGAAGGGGTTCAAACGGAACACCCTGTAAAACGTTAAGAACTAAGTTTAAACTCCATGGCGGAGCAACAGTTTTAAACACAGGCTTGATCCTAGCTAAAGCCTGACAAAAGGCCTGGACGTCTGAATTTTCTGACAGACGCCTGTGTAACAAGATGGACAGAGCTGAGATCTGTCCCTTTAATGAGCTAGCCGATAAACCCTTTTCTAAACCTTCTTGTAGAAAAGACAATATCCTAGGAATCCTAACCTTACTCCAGGAGTAATCTTTGGATTCACACCAGTATAGGTATTTACGCCATATTTTATGGTAAATCTTTCTGGTAACAGGCTTCCTAGCCTGTATCAGGGTATCAATAACCGACTCAGAAAAACCACGTTTTGATAAAATCAAGCGTTCAATTTCCAAGCAGTCAGCTTCAGAGAAGTTAGACTTTGATGTTTGAATGGACCCTGAATCAGAAGGTCCTGTCTTAGAGGTAGAGACCAAGGCGGACAGGATGACATGTCCACTAGATCTGCATACCAAGTCCTGCGCGGCCATGCAGGCGCTATTAGAATCACTGATGCTCTCTCCTGTTTGATTTTGGCAATCAATCGAGGAAGCAGTGGGAAGGGTGGAAACACATAAGCCATCCTGAAGTTCCAAGGTGCTGTCAAAGCATCTATCAGAACCGCTCCCGGATCCCTGGATCTGGATCCGTAACGAGGAAGTTTGGCGTTCTGACGAGACGCCATGAGATCTATCTCTGGTTTGCCCCAACGTCGAAGTATTTGGGCAAAGACCTCCGGATGAAGTTCCCACTCCCCCGGATGAAGAGTCTGGCGACTCAAGAAATCCGCCTCCCAGTTCTCCACTCCCGGGATGTGGATTGCTGACAGGTGGCAAGAGTGAGACTCTGCCCAGCGAATTATCTTTGATACTTCTATCATTGCTAGGGAGCTTCTTGTCCCTCCTTGATGGTTGATGTAAGCTACAGTCGTGATGTTGTCCGACTGAAACCTGATGAACCCCCGAGTCTTTAACTGGGGCCAAGCTAGAAGGGCATTGAGAACTGCTCTCAATTCCAGAATGTTTATTGGCAGGAGACTTTCCTCCTGACTCCATTGTCCCTGAGCCTTCAGAGAATTCCAGACAGCGCCCCAACCTAGAAGGCTGGCGTCTGTTGTTACAATTGTCCAGTCCGGCCTGCTGAACGGCATCCCCCTGGACAGATGTGGCCGAGAAAGCCACCATAGAAGAGAGTTTCTGGTCTCTTGATCCAGATTCAGAGTTGGGGACAAATCTGAGTAATCCCCATTCCACTGACTCAGCATGCACAATTGCAGCGGTCTGAGATGTAGGCGTGCAAAGGGAACTATGTCCATTGCTGCTACCATTAAGCCGATCACCTCCATGCATTGAGCTACTGACGGGAGTTGAATGGAATGAAGGACACGGCATGCATTCAGAAGCTTTGTTAATCTGTCTTCTGTCAGATAAATCTTCATTTCTACAGAATCTATAAGAGTCCCCAAGAATGGAACTCTTGTGAGAGGAAAGAGAGAACTCTTCTTTTCGTTCACTTTCCATCCATGCGACCTTAGAAATGCCAGAACTAACTCTGTATGAGACTTGGCAGTTTGAAAGCTTGAAGCTTGTATCAGAATGTCGTCTAGGTACGGAGCTACCGAAATTCCTCGCGGTCTCAGAACCGCTAGAAGGGCACCCAGAACCTTTGTGAAGATTCTTGGAGCCGTAGCCAATCCGAATGGAAGGGCTACAAACTGGTAATGCCTGTCTAAGAAGGCAAACCTTAGATACCGGTAATGATCTGAATCGGTATGTGAAGGTAAGCATCCTTTAAATCCACTGTGGTCATGTATTGACCCTTTTGGATCATGGGTAAGATTGTCCGAATAGTTTCCATTTTGAACGATGGAACTCTTAGGAATTTGTTTAGTATCTTTAAATCCAAGATTGGCCTGAAAGTTCCCTCTTTTTTGGGAACCACAAACAGGTTTGAGTAAAACCCATGTCCTTGTTCCGACCGCGGAACCGGATGGATCACTCCCATTAATAATAGATCTTGTACACAGCGTAGAAACGCGTCTTTCTTTATTTGGTTTGTTGACAACCTTGACAGATGAAATCTCCCTCTTGGGGGAGATAATTTGAAGTCTAGAAGGTATCCCTGAGATATGATCTCTAGCGCCCAGGGATCCTGGACATCTCTTGCCCAAGCCTGGGCGAAGAGAGAGAGTCTGCCCCCCACTAGATCCGGTCCCGGATCGGGGGCCCTCGGTTCATGCTGTCTTAGGGGCAGCAGCAGGTTTTCTGGCCTGCTTGCCCTTATTCCAGGACTGGTTAGGTTTCCAGCCTTGTCTGTAACGAGCAACAGCTCCTTCCTGTTTTGGTGCAGTGGAAGTTGATGCTGCACCTGCTTTGAAATTCCGAAAGGGACGAAAATTAGACTGTCTAGCCTTAGCTTTGGCTTTGTCTTGAGGTAGAGCGTGGCCCTTACCTCCTGTAATGTCAGCAATAATTTCTTTCAAACCGGGCCCAAATAAAGTTAGCCCCTTGAAAGGTATATTAAGTAATTTGGACTTAGAAGTTACATCAGCCGACCAGGATTTTAGCCACAGCGCCCTACGTGCCTGAATGGCGAATCCTGAATTCTTAGCCGTAAGTTTGGTTAAATGTACTACGGCCTCCGAAATGAATGAATTAGCTAGTTTAAGGACTCTAAGCCTGTCCGTAATGTCGTCCAGCGTAGCTGAACTAAGGTTCTCTTCCAGAGACTCAATCCAAAATGCTGCCGCAGCCGTGATCGGCGCGATGCATGCAAGGGGTTGTAATATAAAACCTTGTTGAACAAACATTTTCTTAAGGTAACCCTCTAATTTTTTATCCATAGGATCTGAAAAAGCACAGCTATCCTCCACCGGGATAGTGGTACGCTTAGCTAAAGTAGAAACTGCTCCCTCCACCTTAGGGACCGTCTGCCATAAGTCCCGTGTGGTGGCGTCTATTGGAAACATCTTTCTAAATATTGGAGGGGGTGAGAACGGCACACCGGGTCTATCCCACTCCTTAGTAACAATTTCAGTTAATCTCTTAGGTATAGGAAAAACGTCAGTACTCGCCGGTACCGCAAAGTATTTATCCAACCTACACATTTTCTCTGGTATTGCAACAGTGTTACAATCGTTGAGAGCTGCTAAGACCTCCCCTAGTAATACACGGAGGTTTTCCAATTTAAATTTAAAATTTGAAATATCTGAATCCAATCTGTTTGGATCAGAACCGTCACCTACAGAATGAAGCTCTCCGTCCTCATGCTCTGCAAGCTGTGACGCAGTATCAGACATGGCCCTAGAATTATCAGCGCACTCTGTTCTCACCCCAGAGTGATCACGCTTGCCTCTTAGTTCTGGTAATTTAGCCAAAACTTCAGTCATAACAGTAGCCATATCTTGTAATGTTATCTGTAATGGCTGCTCAGATGTACTAGGCGCCATAATATCACGCACCTCCCGGGCGGGAGATGCAGGTACTGACACGTGAGGCGAGTTAGTCGGCATAACTCTCCCCTCGCTGTTTGGTGAAATTTGTTCAATTTGTACAGATTGGCTTTTATTTAAAGTAGCATCAATACAGTTAGTACATAAATTTCTATTGGGCTCCACCTTGGCATTGGAACAAATGACACAGGTATCTTCCTCTGAATCAGACATGTTTAACACACTAGCAATAAACATGCAACTCGGTTACAATTTTATTTAATAAAAACGTACTGTGCCTCAAGAAGCACTAAACGATTAAATGACAGTTGAAATAATGAACTGAAAAACAGTTATAGCATCACTCTTAACAAACAACACAACTTTTTAGCAAAGGTTTGTTCCCATTAGTAAAATAACACTAATTAAATTTTAAACATAAAAATTACAGAGCAACGTTTTAAATCACAGTCACTATATAAGTCTCACAGCTCTGCTGAGAGAATCTACCTCCCTTCAAAGAAGTTTGAAGACCCCTGAGTTCTGTTAGAGATGAACCGGATCATGCAGAAAAACTGACTGGAAATTTTTGATGCGTAGCAAAGAGCGCCAAAAACGGCCCCTCCCTCTCACACACAGCAGTGAGAGAGAAACGAAACTGTCATAATTAACACAAGCAAACTGCCAAGTGGAAAAATAATGCCCAAATATTTATTCACTCAGTACCTCATTAATGCAAACGATTCTACATTCCAGCAAAAACGTTTAACATGAAACATACCTAATAAAAGGTTTAATGTACTTTTACAGAGTAATTCCGGTGTAATACCATCCCCAGAATACTAAAGTGTAAAGCATACATACATGTTCATTATAACGGTATGGCAGGATTTTTTCATCAATTCCATTCAGAAAATAAAAACTGCTACATACCTCAATGCAGATTCAACTGCCCGCTGTCCCCTGATCTGAAGTTTTTACCTCCCTCAGATGGCCGAGAAACAGCAATATGATCTTAACTACTCCGGTTAAAATCATAAGAAAAACTCTGGTAGATTCTTCTTCAAACTCTGCCAGAGAGGTAATAACACGCTCCGGTGCTATTATAAAATAACAAACTTTTGATTGAAGTTCTAAAAACTAAGTATAATCACCATAGTCCTCTCACACCTCCTATCTAGTCTTTGGGTGCAAGAGAATGACTGGAGGTGACGTAGAGGGGAGGAGCTATATAGCAACTCTGCTGGGTGAATCCTCTTGCACTTCCTGTAGGGGAGCAGATAATATCCCAGAAGTAATGATGACCCGTGGACTGATCACACATAACAGAAGAAATATATATATATATATATATATATATATATATATATATATAGAACCATATTTTGTATATTACACAGCAACAGGCCCAAAGCCTACAAGACAGTTTCCATGACAACCACTGCAGCGCACTTCTGCTGATCATACATCTGCTCCCCACTAGGAGGCACTGCTGAGCCATACTCTAATCTAGAATAGCGTGGATATTTTGAGACAGAAGTTGAGGAGTAGCTGTTATTTGGCAGGGTGTATGAAGGAAACTAAGGGGAAAAAGCATTGCTTCACTAAAAAGGAAGTTAAGGATCAATCTACATCATGGATATTAACATGTTAGGGGCCACAGAAGTGATACACAAAGTTTTATGCATCAATTTACTTGGACATAGTTCTACCTGTAAATATATATATATATATATATATATATATATATGCTGCGAGTTTGCACCTCAGTACTGGAACAGGAGAATAGACCTTTGTAAAAGTACAGTCCATGCACTCCTTACTGCAACAAGTAGACATGGGAGCAGTGCCGAGACGCTTGGAGATCAGTTTTACAGTACAATGCCCCTTAAGTAATCATTCTAAGATTAAGACAATATAGCTGAACAATATCTGAACATTTGTTTCATATAGCTGAATCGTGTGGAAAACAAAATCTCTAGCCTTGCTCAACCCAATAGCCAAACACAGAACTCGATACCTAAACTGACCCTGAAACAGAAGAATACAGAAAGCCTTGCTAGTAGAACCAAAACCAGAGCCTTTAGGGCCAAGAACGTTTGACCCTGATCTTCCTACAGCAAATAGTGTAGGAGAAAACACTGTATGTAACCGAGGGGCTACATTATCACCAGTAGCAACAAAACATGAATTTGTTTCATCACCAGCACAGCTTTGAAAAAAATTACAGCTCTAAAGGAAAAGACAACAATAGTTCCCAAAACTCTAGACTGATCTGCCAACCATGGAAAGGTTACAGACCACAAGCATCTTTGTCCCGACATGCCCGAGTGCATAAAAATGCACATACTAAACAACGACAATATACAAAGCAACAGAACAGATGTGTGTTGTCTTACAACAGATGAACACACCAGTCGACTGTTAACGTTCTAAGAATGATTAAAACCTTATAGCTTTTCCCAACTGCGAGTTTCATCTCTTTCCTCAGATGATCGGTGGGATTCAGATCTGGACTAGGTCTGAATCAGGTCACTTTTGTCCAATGTTTTCTTCTTCGGTGGTTTTTCGAGGTATGTTTTCAGGTCATTATTCTGCTGGAGGACCAATGACCTGCCAACTGAGACACAGCTTTGTGACACTGGGCAGTACGTATTGCTCCAGGATGTCTTGATAGTCTTCTGGTTTTATTGTGCCCTGCACAGATTTTAGGCACCCAGTTCCAGAAGCAGTAAATGAATCCCAAAATATCACTGAGCCTCCTCCATGTTTCACGGTAAGGATGCGTTCATTTCTACTACTACTCAACTGTATAAAACATGCAAGGAAAATGTGTCACGACCTTAAAGGGATAGAAAGATCAAAACTTAAAACTGCATGGGTGCATTTCAATCTTAAATAGGAACATTTTTGCAATATAATTCCATGAGCTTCTAGTAAAAGTTATTACAGGTTTTCAGTAGCATACGCACATATGCTCTGAGGGCCTGTGCACCAGTATTCAAGCTTAGAGAGCTGATGTTGGTGTATAGTGTGTCTGTGAATACTTCATTTGTGTCATACAAGCCCCTGCTGTTTCTCAGAGAAGATCTGGTGTATGAATACTGGTGCACAGGCTAGGGTTGCCATATGACCGGGGCGGCACTGGGACTGCCCACATCCCAGGAGCACAAACACTACTGCTGATTAAGCTCCTCTGCTGCACTGTGCTGTATATACTCAGATTTAGTATAATGCAGCACAGAGGTTATATCAGCAGCAGTGTCAGTGTAGTGAACCAGGAGGATTTACTCTTACTTGCCAAACTGGGAAGTAGTCTGCTAGGGAACCATGACAACAGTGATGTCATGCAGCTGGACTATGGAGTAATCCAACCTCATTGATTTAGCTGAGGCTCTGAGATGACTGACAGCTGCATCCTCCAATAGCCATCAAGCAGTCGGATGCTCTTAGTCACACTGCACTGTGAGATTGTTCATAAAGGGACATGAAACTCAATTTTTTTCTTTCATGATTTAGACAGAGCATGTGATTTTAAACAACTTACCAGTTTACTTTGATTATTTAATTTGCTTCCTTCTCTTGCTATCCTTTGCTGAAAGGTTTATCTAGGAAAGTCCAGGAGCAGCAAATAACCTAGGTTCTAGCTGCTGATTGATGGCTGCATATATATACACCGATTGTCATTGGCTCACCCATCTGTTCAGTTAGAAACCAGTAGTGCACTGCTGCTCCTTCAAAAAATTTAACCAAGAGAATGAAGCAAATTTGATAATAGAAGTAAACTTTAAAGCTGTTTAAAAATGTATGTTCTACCTAAATCATGAAATAAATGTTTTGTGTTTCATGCCCCTTTAAAGTGCAGCTACAGGAAGCAAAGTAGAAGCCCAGCTCTAGAGATAACTACAAATGCTGTAGAGATAATATATTCTAAACTCCTCATGCCTGTGTGAATAAAACAAGAAAACAAATTATCTGGTGATCTCCTGTGACAAAAAAAGAACCTACCTGATAAATTAATTTCTTTCATATTGGCAAGAGTCCATGAGCTAGTGACGTATGGGATATACATTCCTACCAGGAGGGGCAAAGTTTCCCAAACCTCTAAATGCCTATAAATACACCCCTCACCACACCCACAATTCAGTTTAACGAATAGCCAAGTAGTGGGGTGATAAAATAAGGAGTAAAAAAGCATACAAAAAGAGGAACTGCAAATAAAATTGTGCTTTTACAAAAATCATAACCACCAAAAAAAAAAGGTGGGCCTCATGGACTCTTGCCAATATGAAAGAAATGAATTTATTGGGTAAGTTCTTACATAAATTATGGTTTTCTTACATGTAATTGGCAAGAGTCCATGAGCTAGTGACGTATGGGATAGCAATACACAAGATGTGGAAGACCACAGAAGAGTCACTAGAAAGGGAGGGATAAAATAAAACCAACTATTTCCACTCAAAAAAATAAAACCACAAAAAAATAAGTCTCTCATAAATTTCAAGAAAAAAACAAATCATAAGCAGAAGAATCAAACTGAGACAGCTGCCTGAAGAACTTTTCTACCACAGACTACTTCAGAAGAAGCAAATACATCAAAATGGTAAAATGTAGTAAACGTATGCAAAGAAGACCAAGTTGCTGCTTTGCAAATCTAATCAACTGAAGCTTCATTCTTAAAAGCCCAAGAAGTGGCGACTGATCTAGTAGAATGAGTTGTAATTCTCTGAGGTGGAGACTGTTCCGCCTCTAAATAAGCCTTGTGAATCAAAAGCTTTAACCAAAATGCCAAAGAAATGGCAGAAGCTTTCTGACCTTTCCTAGGACCAGAAAAAACAACAAATAGACTAGAAGTCTTCCTGAAATCTTTAGTAGCTTCGACATAATATTTCAAAGCTCTTACAACATCCAAAGAATGTAAAGATCTTTCAAGAGTATTCTTAGGATTAGGACACAAAGAAGGAACAACAATTTCTCTACTAATGTTGTTAGAATTTACAACCTTAGGAATAAATTTAAACAAAGTCCGCAAAACAGCCTTATCCTGATGGAAAATCAGAAAAGGAGACTCACAAAAGAGCAGACAATTCCGAAACTCTTCTAGCTGAAGAGATAGCCAAAAGAAACAACACTTTCAAAGAAAGTAGTTTAATATCTAAAGAATGCAAAGGAGGAGCCTGCAAAGTCTTCAAAACCAAAGACCCCAAGGAGGAGAGAGTGATTTAACAGGCTTGATACGAACCAAAGCCTGAACAAAACAGTGAATATCAGGAAGTTTAGCAATCTTTCTATGAAATAAAACAAAGAGCAGAAATTTGTCCCTTTAAAGTAAAGTACTTGCAGACAAACCTTTATCCAAACCATCCTGAAGAAACTGTAAAATTCTAGGAATTTTAAAAGAATGCCAAGAGAATTTATGAGAAAAACACCATGAAATATAGGTTTTCCAAACCTGATAATCTATCTTCCTTGAAACAGACTTGTTACGAGCTTGTAGTATAGTATTAATCACAGAGTCAAAGAAACCTCTATGACTAAGCGTTCAATTTCCATACCTTCAAATTTAGCGATTTGAGATCCTGATGGAAAAAACGGCCCTTGAGACAGGTGGTCTGGCCTTAAAGGAAGTGGCCAAGGTTGGCAACTGGAAAGCCGGACAAGATCCGCATACCAAAACCTGTGAGACCATGATGGTGCTATCAGAAACACATGCGATTGTTCCATTATGATCTTGGAAATTACCCTTGGAAGAAGAACGAGAGGCGGAAAAATGTAAGTAGGTTGGTAAAACCAAGGAACTGCTAACGCATCCACCATCTCCGCCTGAGGATCCCTGGACCTGGAAAGGTACCTGGGAAGCTTCTTGTTTAGATGGGAAGCCATCAGATCTATGTTTCGGAAAGACCACACATCTGTACAATCTGACAAAATACATCTAGATGGAGAGACCACTCGCCTGGATGTAAAGACAGAGGACTGAGATAATTTGCTTCCCAATTGTCTACACCTGGGATATGTATCACAGAAATTAGACAGGAGTTGGATTCCGCCAAAGAAAGTATCCAAGATACTTATTTCATCGCTAAAGGACTGCGAGTCCCCCCTGATGATTGACATTTGCCACAGTTTTTATATTGTCTGTCTGAAAACGGATAAATGATTCTCTCTTTAATAGAGACCAAGCCTGAAGAGCCATGAAAATAGCACAGAGTTCTAAACTATTGATTGGTAACCTTGCCTCTTGAGGATTCCAAACACCTTGTGCTCTGAGACCCCCAGACAGCCCCCCAAACTGCGAGACTTGCATCTGTTGAAATCACAGTCCAGGAAGGATGAACAAAAGAGGCCCCTTGAATAATCCAATGATGGTCTAACCACCAGGACAGAGAGAGTTGAATGTTGGGATTTAAGTATATCAACTGTGATAGAGTATAATCCCTGCACCATTGATTCAGCATGCAAAGCTGCAGAGGTCTCATATGAAAATGAGCAAAGGGGATCACGTCCAATGCTGCAGTCATGAGACCTAAAACTTCCATGCACATAGCCACTGAAGGGAATGATCGAGACTGAAGGTTTTGACAGGCAGAAAGCAATTTTATTCGTCTCTTGTCTGTTAAAGACAGAGTCATGGACACTGAATCTATCTGGAAACCTAAAAAGGTGACCCTTGTCTGAGGAAGCAAGAAACTCTTTGGTAAATTGATCTTCGAACCATGTTTTTGAAGAAACAACACAAGTTGATTCGTGTGAGATTCTGATAAATGAAAAGATTGAGCCAGTACCAAGATATCGTCCAAATAAGGAAACACCGCAATACCCTGCTCTCTGATAACAGATAGAAGGGCACTGAGAACCTTCGAAAAGATTCTTGGAGCTGTTGCTAGGCCAAATGGAAGGGCAACACATTGGTAATGCTTGTCTAGAATAGAGAATCTCAGAAACCGATACTGGTCTGGATGAATCGGAATGTGAAGATACGCATCCTGTAAGTCTATTGAGGACATGTAATGACCTTGCTGAACAAAAGGCAGAATAGTCCTTATAGTCACCATCTTGAAAGTTGGGACCCTTACAAATTAATTCAAAAACTTCAGATCCAGAACTGGTCTGAAAGAATTTTCCTTCTTCGGGACAATAGGATTTGAATAAAAACCCAGACCCTGTTCCAGAAGTGGAACTGGTACAATTACTCCTGAAACACACTTCAGAAAGGCCTGAGCTTTCACAGGATTTGTTGGAACATGAGAGAAAAATCTTCTCACAGGAGGTCTTATTCTGAAACCTATTTGATACCCCTGAGAAACAATATTCTGAACAGAACCTGCTCAAATGCCTTGAAATAATTTTAATCTCTCCCCCCCCCCCCCCCCCCAGCAGAACTGGATTGAGGGCCGCACCTTCATGCAGACTTGGGGGCTGGCTTTGGTTTCTTATAAGGCTTGGATTTATTCCAACTCAAAGATGGCTTCCAATTGGTGCCAGAGTCCTTACGGGAAGAGTTGTTTTCTGTTCTCTATTCTGACAAAAGGAACAAAACCGATTAGAAGCTTTAGATTTACCCTAGACTTTATCTTGGAGCAAAAAAACTCCTTTCCCCCCAGTGATAGTGTAAATTATAGAATCCAACTGGGAACCAAACAAATTATTACCCTGGAATGTTAGAGATAGTAACCTAGATTTAGATACCATGTCAGCATTCCATGATTTGAGCCATAAAGCTCTTCTAGCTAAAAGAGCCAAAGACATAGATTTGACATCAATCTTGATGATATCAAAAATAGCATCACAGATTAAATGATTAGCATGTTGAAGCAAACGAACAATGCTATACAAATCAGAGTCTTTTTCCCTATATGCTAAGCTATCCAACCAAAAATTTGATGCAGCCGCAACATCAGCCATAGAAATGGCAGATCTGAGAATATAGACAGAATGTAAAAAAGCTTTCCTTAGATAAGGTTCAATTTTCCTATCTAAAGTATCCTTAAAAGAGGTACTATCTTCCATAGGAATAGTAGTACTCTTAGCAAGAGTAGAAATAGCCCCACCAACCTTAGGGACTTTTTCCCAAAACTCTAATTTAGTTACTGGCAAAGGATACAACTTTTTAAACCTTGAAGAAGGAACAAAAGAAGTACCAAGCTTAGACCATTTCTTAGCAATCACATTAGAAATAGCATCAAGAACAGGAAAAACCACAGGAGGTTTATAGACAGAATTTAAACGTTTACTGGATTTATTATCAAGAGGTCCAGACTCTTCAATATCCAAAGTTATCAACACTTCTTTTACCAAATAACGAATATACTCAATCTTGAAAAGATAAGATGATTTATCAGTGTCATTGTCTGAAGTAGGATCTTCCGAATCAGAGAGATCCTCATCAGAGGTGTATATATAAGTATATTGGTTGGTCATTACAAATTTCATCAGTATTATGAGAAGTTTTAAAAGACCTTTAACGTTTATTTGAAGGCGGTATAGCAGACATAGCCTTCTGTATCACATCAGCAATATCATTTTTCATATCAAGAGGGATATCATGTACTTTAGATGTTGAAGGAACAACAGATACTGTACTAGCACTAATAGAAACCTTTTATGCATGCAAAAACTTATCATGACAACTGTTACATGCTACAGCTGGAGATATAATTTCCACAAGCTTACAACAGATACACTTAGCTTTGGTAGAACTGTGTTCACGCAACATGGTTCCTACAGCAGCTTCTGAGTCAGGATCAGATTGAGACATCTTGTAAAATGTAAAAGAAAAAATAACATTTAAACAGAAAAATCTAATTTCCACATATAGTAATTTCAGGAATGGAAAAAAATGCAAATGCTAAAATTGACAAAAAAAGCAAATAGCATAGCCCTCTGAGCATAAAGAAGGCAAGGCGCATATAGGAAGTAGGGTAAATTAAAACTAAAAATTTTGGCGCCAAGTATGACGCACAACGCAAAAGTAAGATTAATTTTTTTGGCGCCAACTAAGATGCAGGAAATTACGAACTTGCGTCACTACAGACGCACATTCACGCCAAAAAAAATCTTGCACCAAGAATGATGCAATAAAAAACAGCATTTCAAAGAAAAAAACAAGTCAAATTGAAAAAAAGACTATACCCCAGGTAAGACAAACTTCCTAAAACATGATTCCCATAATGAAACTGCCAGACTGCAAAGGGAAATACACATAAACCTGACTCATGGCAAATATAAGTAAAAACATAAATTATGCTTACCTGATAATTTCATTTCATCGAGGGGAGGAGAGTCCACGGCTTCATTCATTACTATTGGGAATTAAGAACCTGGCCACCAGGAGGAGGCAGAGCCACCCCAGCCAAAGGCTTAAATACCTCCCCCACTTCCCTCATCCCCCAGTCATTCTGCCGAGGGAACCAGGAACAGTAGGTATAAAAGGTGCCAGAAGATGAATAAATTTAGGTCTGCCCATCAGAGATACGGGCGGGAGCCGTGGACTCTCCTCCTCTCTATGGTAATGAAATTATCAGGTAAGCATAATTTATGTTTTCCATCTAAAGGGTAGGAGAGTTAACGGCTTAATTCATTACTATTGGGAATATATACCCAAGCTCTAGAGAACAATGAATGAAACCGGGAGGGTAAAAGGCAGACCCTATTCTGAGGGCACCACAGCCTGCCAAACTTTTCTCCCAAAAACAGCTTCCGCAGAAACAAAAACGTCAAATTTGTAAAACTTTGTAAAAGTGTGTAAGGAGGACCAGGTAGCCGCCTTACAAATCTGTTCCATAGAGGCCTCATTCTTTAAGGCCCAAAACGAAGCCACAGCTCTAGTTAAATGAGCCGTGATCCTCTGAGGAGGCTTATGTCCCGCTGTCTCATAAGCCAAGTGAATCAAGCTCCTCAACCAAAAAGACAAAGAAGTAGCAGAGGCCCTTTGCCCCTTGCGCTTCCCAGAATACACCACAAAAAGATGTAGACTGTCTGAAATCCTTTGTAGCCTGAAGATAAAACTTCAAGGCACGAACCACATCCAGGTTATGAAGTAACCTCTCCTTTGAAGAAGGGTTAGGACACAAAGAAGGAACAACTATTTCCTGATTGATGTTACCTTGGGGAGAAACCCGACCCAGTGCGAAGTGCAGCCTTATCACTTTGCAAGGCAGCTAGTTCTGATACTCTGCGTGCCGATGCAATAGCCAACAGGAAAAGAACCTTCCAGGACAGAATCTTAATGTCCATGGAATGCATAGGTTCAAACGGAACCCTCTGCAAAACCTTAAGAACTAAGTTTAAGCTCCAAGGTGGAGCCGACTGTCTAAAGATAGGCCTGATACTAGACAGAGCCTGAACAAAAGATTGGATGTCAGGGATGTCAGGGAGCTCAGCGAGTCTCCTATGCAACAAGCGGCAAGACCCTTCTCCAAACCATCTTGGAGAAAGGACAGAATCCTGGCTACCTCACCTTATGCCAAGGATATCCATGCTTCTCACACCAGGACAAGAAAGTCCTCCACACTTTATGGTAGATGTGACTAATGACTGACTTCCTTGCCTGAATTAAAGTATCAATCACACTCTCAGAAAAGCCTCTCTTGGCTAAGACTAGGCGTTCAATCTCCACGCAGTCAGCCTCAGAATCTAGATTTCGATGTTGCAAGGGGCCCTGTGACAGCAGATCCCTGCAATAGGGTAACCACCACGGAGAGGATGACCTCCCCACCAGATCCGCAAACCACGTCCTCCGTGGCCACGAAGGAGCAATCAAAATGGCTGAGGCTCGTTCCTGTTTGATGCGTGCAACTACACGAGGTAGAAGTGGTAACAGTGGAAAAATGTAAGCTAAGCTGAATCCCCAAGGAACCGCTAAGGCATCTATCAGCACTGCCTGGGGATCCCTGGACCTCGACCCGTATCGATGTAACTTGCAATTGAGTCTGTATGCCATGAGATCTCTCTCTGGCGTTCCCCATCTGAAACAAATCTCCGCAAACACCTCAGGGTGAAGAGACCATTACCCCGGATGGAAGGATTGTCTGCTGAGAAAGTCCACTTCCCAGTTGTCCACACCTGGAATGTGAATCACTGAAAACGAGCAGTTGTGGGACTCCGCCCATTCCAGAATCAGAGACACCTCCCTCATCGCGAGGAAGCTCCTTGTACCCCCCTGATGGTTGATGTAGGCCACCGAGGTAATGTTGTCGGTCTGGAATCTGATGAAACTGACCGACCCCAGAGAAGGCCATGCCTTCAATGCCTTGTAAATTGTTCGTAGTTCCAGGATGTTGATCAGAAGGAGAGACTCCTCCCTGGACCACTGTGCCATCCTGGCAACCCAAACAGCTCCCCATCCTGTCAGACTGGCGTCCGTGGTCACAATCTCCCAGGACGGTCTGAGGAAGTATGTCCTAATGGACAGCTGCTCCGGACGAATCTACTAAGAGAAGGAGCTCCGAGTCAGAGCATCCATGGATATCAGCTGTGATAGATCTGAATGATTGCCGTTCCCCTGTCTCAACATGCACAATTGAAGAGGTCTGAGATGGAACCTGGCGAATGGGATGACATCTATGCTTGAAACCATGAGGCCTATCACCTCCATACATTAAGCCACCAACGGGCTTGTGGAGGACTGAAGGGCAAGACAGGTGGACGCAAGCTTCCTGCGTCGCTGATCTGAGAGAAATATCTTCATGGACCTAGAGTCTTATCGTGCTCAGGAACTCCACCCTGTTGCTGGGAACCAAGGAACTCTTTCCTGAGTTGATCATGCAACCGTGAGATTGGAGCAAAAGAAGAAGAGCCCTCGAATGATCCTCTGCGAGGCTGAGCGATGGCGCATAAACCAGGATGTCGTCCCGGTACGGAGCCACCGCAATGCCCCTGGATCTGGCCACTGCAAGCATTGCCCCCAGAACCTTTGTGAAGACTCTCGGGGCCGTCACCAGACCAAACAGAAGGGCCACAAACTGGAAGTGTTGGTCCAGAAACGCAAATCTTAGGAACTTGAAGTGGTCCCTGTGAATTGGACCATGAAGGTAAGCGTCCTTCAAGTCTACAGTCTTGAACTAGGGACAGAATAGATCTGATCGTTTCCATTTTGAACGATTGAACACTCAGAAACCTGTTTAAACCCTTTAAGTCCAGAATCGGGCGGAACGTGCCATCCTTCTTTGGAACCACAAACAGGTTGGAATAGTACCTTAAACCCCTTTCTGCTAGAGGTACTGGTACAATAACCCCGAGAGAGGCAAGATCCCTCACACACTCTAGAAAGGCCTCTCTCTTCTCTGGTCTTGAAGACAGGTTGACAGGAGGAATCTGCCCTCGGGCAAATGGGATCTGAACCCTATCCTGTAATTCTGGGAGACAACTTCTAGAACCCAAGGGTCCTGAACGTCCTGCAACCATGCGTCTGAGAATAGAGATAATCTGCCCCCTACGTGATCTGGAGACTGGTCGGGGGCCACCCCTTCATTAGTCTCGGCAGGCTTCTTGCTATGCTTAGACTTGTTCCAAGATTGAGCTGGTTTCCAAGATCCCTTGGACGGGTCCGCTTTTGTGGAGGATTGCTGGCGCTGGGCCTTGTCCGCACAAAAGGGACGAAAATTAGATCCCCTAGGCTTAGCCTTCTTATCCTGTGGTAGGAAAGCGCCCTTGCCTCCCGTGACCGTGGATATGATCAAATCCAATCCTGGACCGAACAGTATCTTTCCTTGAAACGGCAGGGACAACTGCCTCAATTTAGAGGTCATGTCCGCAGACCAAGATTTTAGCCACAGAGCCCAGCACGCTAAAACAGTAAAACCTGACACCTTAACATTCAGGCGAATAATTTGCATATTGGCATCACAGATTAAAGAATTGGCGAACCTCAGCGCCCTAATCTTCTCCTGTATCTCATCGATGGGGGTCTCCCCCTCGACCATTTCACACAGGGATTCACATCAATGGGCTCTTTAAACGACGAACAATCCTCGAGGGGAGTAGTCGTCCGCTTTGCGAGCGTAGAGATAGCCTATCCACCTTAGGGATGGTCCCCCACAGCTCAAGCTGAGAGTCCTGAACGGGGAACAGTTTTTTAAAAGAAGGGGAAAAGGACGAACCTAATTGCTCCCATTTATTCTTAATAATATTTGCCATCTTAACGGGAACCGGGAAAGTCTGAGGTACTACCCTGTAATCGTATACCTTGTCAAGCTTAGGAATTGCAGGTTCCTCCGGGATCTTAGCTTCCGGAACCTCCAGAGTAGAAAGCACCTGCCGCAGCAGAGAGCGCAAATTCTCCATCCTAAACCTTTTAGATGACGCAGACTCTGACCCAGAAGGGGCCTCCTCCGAAAAATCGGAGTGGGCCTTGTCATAGTATAGAGCCTCTGGATCTTCCATCGGCGTAGACAAACCCTGGGCTGGGCCGCCATGATACACCCTACGATTGCGCTTAGCAGAACGTGGTAAGGCATGGATCACCTTCGAAACCGCCGATTCCACGACGACCAACGAATATCTCCCAAGGAGTAACGGTTGGACCCCGGGGCGCTGCATGTGCAATCGGAGATAAAATGTAGGGAACGCACCTCACAGGATGAAGAACCCTCAGAGGTACTAGACCTCTGTTTACATTTAGATGTTGTAACTTTATCAAGGCATGTGGAACATAGTTGAGCAGGCTGATCTTCCAGAACCTCCTCACAATAATCACAGGAATGAGACTTTGTTAAAGCGGGAGAGTCCTCTAACGTGTCAGAGTCCTCCATAGCTTGCGCTTTTGATCAGACTAACTACTTTACAAAAAGGGCACCCTTATACTGCCAATGGCCGGGGCAATCACAACCTCCTAGGACACGGACCACAGAAAATACTTTACGTCTCCTGTGCCACAGATCAACAGAGGAGAGATAGGCACGCCCAGTCACATGGAGTGCCTGGCAGGACCGCCCCTGCACTGGGGAAAAACGCACCAAAAATGGCCGCGCAAAATCCTCGCAAATAACCTGAAGTTTCACACATTGCCAGAGCCTCAACTCGCACATAACGCAGCAATGACACAAACAATATCATGTATAAACCACCTCCCCCTGTTCAGTAATCCCCTTTCCAGGAATATTAACCCTTGATTCTGTAAAGATAAAGAGGTGCCACACTGTGACCCTGTCTTCTATGTTATCATTAGTAATAAAAAAGGAAAGGATCTTACCAGAATCTGCGCCGTGGAACAGGAACACGGCCCTTTAAGTGTGACAAGTTAGTAGCCTCACTCCTGAAATGGACTTGAATGTAGAAAGCAGGCAGCGAAACTTGTCAACGCTGATTGCTTGTGGAGCTGTTAATATGAGTCGGGATGGTTCCTGCATCTCCGGACTCTAACTTTCATCCCGGCTCTCACTGAGAGGCTGACAGGACTACTTAAAACTCCAGTCCCAATGCGAAGAGTACTAACCTCCACAAGAGACTACTCTGCCATCCTCCTGTGATGAAAGGCAAAGAATGACTGGGGGATGAGGGAAGTGGGGGAGGTATTTTAGCCTTTGGCTGGGGTGTCTTTGCCTCCTCCTGGTGGCCAGGTTCTTAATTCCCAATAGTAATGAATGACGCTGTGGACTCTCCTTTCCCCTTAGATGGAAATACATATACAGGTGGCCCTCATTTTACAACGGTTCAATTTACACCGTTTCAGAATAACAACCTTTTTTTCTGAGGTCATATGACTGCTATTGAAAAGCATTGAGAAGCAGTGCATTGATTAAAATAGCCAGTATGTGGAACTGTCCGCTTGTTTTGCAGCAAAGCCAAGCAAGCTAAAATTAATCCGTTTAACCAGACATGAGCTATTGAGCAGATTTCAAAGGAACAAGATCTTCCTGTCTATAAATCAGTCCAGATTGGAATGCATAGAAAGAACTGTTTGCAGAAAAATGCAAGTAAAGTCTGTGTTGTGTGATTATTTTATTAGGTTTATAATGCTGTGTGGCATTTAAAGTCTTCATTTCAAAGCTTTAAAAATAATGTATTAGATGTTACTTATGACAATTTTGAGAGGGGCCTGGAACCTATCTCCCTCACTTTCCATTGACTTACATTATAAACTGGGTTTCAATTTACAACGGTTTCAATTTACAACCATTCCTTCTGGAACCTAACACCGGCATAAACTGAGGGCTACCTGTATTTAAAACTTTATATTAATACATAAAGCGCCAAACCACAGCTGAGAGTGTCTTAAATAATGATACATACCGAAAGACACCCATCCACATATAGCAGATAGCCAAACCAGTACTGAAAACTATCAGCAGAGGTAATGGTATATAAGAGTATATCGTCGATCTGAAAAGGGAGGTAGGAGATAAATTACTACGACCGATAACAGAGAACCCTTGAAAAGATTTCCCGCGAGGGAAACCATAAAATCAATAGGCGATACTCTCTTCACATCCCTCTGACAAACACTGTACTCAGAGGAATTGGGCTTCAGAATGCTTAAAAGCACTTATCATAGAAGAAATCATAAAAATCAAGCACAAACTTACTTCACCACCTCCATAGGAGGCAAAGTTTGTAAAACTGAATTAAGGGTGTGGTGAGGGGTGTATTTACAGGCATTTTGAGGTTTGGGAAACTTTGCCCCTCCTGGTAGGATTGTATATCCCATACGTCACTAGCTCATGAACTCTTGCCAATTACATGAAAGAAATAAACAAACATTGTATGCACTTTTTACACACACACAATATATATATATATATATATATATATATATATATATATATATATATATATATATATATATATATATATATATATATATACCTAAAAATGTCATCCAGTTTATCTCATCTGTCTATATTCCTCTAATCTATCCTCTGTCTATATAGTCTATATCTATAGGTCTGTCTATAGCTCTAATCTCTCTCTTTTGTCTGTATATTCTATATCTATAGGAATGTCTATATCTCTAATTTATCAGTTCTGACTGTATATTCTATATCTATAGGAATGCCTATATCTCTAATTTATCAGTTCTGACTGTATATTCTATATCTATAGGAATGTCTATATCTCTAATCTAGGTGTTCTGCTTATTCTCTCTGTCTGTAAATTCTATACAGTATCTATAGGTCTGTCTATATATCTAATCTGTTCTGTTTATATATTCTATATATATAGGAATGTCTATATATCTAATCTATATGTTCTGTCTATTCTCTCTATCTGTAGATTCTATATCTAAAGGAATGTCTATATTCCTCTAATCTATCTGTTCTGTCTGTATATTTTATATCTATAGGAATGTCTATATCTGTAATCTATCTGTTCTGTCTGTATATTCTATATCTATAGGTCTGTCTATATCTCTAATCTATCTGTTCTGTCTGTATATTCTATATCTATAGGAATGTCTATATTCCTCCAATCTGTTCTGTCTTTATATTCTATATCTATAGGTCTGTCTATACCTCTAATATATCTGTTATGTCTGTATATTCTATATCTATAGGTCTGTCTATATTCCTCTAATCTATATATTCTGTCTGAATATTCTATATCTATAGGTCTGTCTATATGTCTAATCTAGCTGTTATGTCTGTATATTCTATATCTATAGGGCTGTCTATATGTCTAATCTAGCTGTTATGTCTGTATATTCTATATCTATAGGTATGTCTATATCTCTAATCTATCTGTTCTGTCTGTATATCTATAGGAATGTCTATATCTATAATCCATCTGTTCTGTCTGTTCTATCTATCTCTTTATTCTATATCTATATCAATCAAATCTTTTTTTCTGTTTGTTCTCTCTGTCTAAATATTCTATATCCATATCTGTTCTATCATCTATCTATATATCTTTCTATCTATTTTAATTTATTTTGAGATTGTGTGAGGTCACACCCACAAACCCTAAAACCCTTTCCCTGCCACTCCCATTTTAAAAAGTGTCCAGGAATTGGCTGGACAAAAGGTGGCAACCTTAGCACAGGCCCTCATAGCATACAGGGAGTGCAGAATTATTAGGCAAGTTGTATTTTTGAGGATTAATTTTATTATTGAACAACAACCATGTTCTCAATGAACCCAAAAAACTCATTAATATCAAAGCTGAATAGTTTTGGAAGTAGTTTTTAGTTTGTTTTTAGTTATAGCTATTTTAGGGGGATATCTGTGTGTGCAGGTGACTATTACTGTGCATAATTATTAGGCAACTTAAAAAACAAATATATACCCATTTCAATTATTTATTTTTACCAGTGAAACCAATATAACATCTCAACATTCACAAATATATATTTCTGACATTCAAAAACAAAACAAAAACAAATCAGTGACCAATATAGCCACCTTTCTTTGCAAGGACACTCAAAAGCCTGCCATCCATGGATTCTGTCAGTGTTTTGATCTGTTCACCATCAACATTGCGTGCAGCAGCAACCACAGCCTCCCAGACACTGTTCAGAGAGGTGTACTGTTTTCCCTCCTTGTAAATCTCACATTTGATGATGGACCACAGGTTCTCAATGGGGTTCAGATCAGGTGAACAAGGAGGCCATGTCATTAGATTTTCTTCTTTTATACCCTTTCTTGCCAGCCACGCTGTGGAGTACTTGGACGCGTGTGATGGAGCATTGTCCTGCATGAAAATCATGTTTTTCTTGAAGGATGCAGACTTCTTCCTGTACCACTGCTTGAAGAAGGTGTCTTCCAGAAACTGGCAGTAGGACTGGGAGTTGAGCTTGACTCCATCCTCAACCCGAAAAGGCCCCACAAGCTCATCTTTGATGATACCAGCCCAAACCAGTACTCCACCTCCACCTTGCTGGCGTCTGAGTCGGACTGGAGCTCTCTGCCCTTTACCAATCCAGCCACGGGCCCATCCATCTGGCCCATCAAGACTCACTCTCATTTCAGCAGTCCATAAAACCTTAGAAAAATCAGTCTTGAGATATTTCTTGGCCCAGTCTTGACGTTTCAGCTTGTGTGTATTGTTCAGTGGTGGTCGTCTTTCAGCCTTTCTTACCTTGGCCATGTCTCTGAGTATTGCACACAATGTGCTTTTGGGCACTCCAGTGATGTTGCAGCTCTGAAATATGGCCAAACTGGTGGCAAGTGGCATCTTGGCAGCTGCACGCTTGACTTTTCTCAGTTCATGGGCAGTTATTTTGCGCCTTGGTTTTTCCACACGCTTCTTGCGACCCTGTTGACTATTTTGAATGAAACGCTTGATTGTTCGATGATCACGCTTCAGAAGCTTTGCAATTTTAAGAGTGCTGCATCCCTCTGCAAGATATCTCAATATTTTTTACTTTTCTGAGCCTGTCAAGTCCTTCTTTTGACCCATTTTGCCAAAGGAAAGGAAGTTGCCTAATAATTATGCACACCTGATATAGGGTGTTGATGTCATTAGACCACACCCCTTCTCATTACAGAGATGCACATCACCTAATATGCTTAATTGGTAGTAGGCTTTCGAGCCTATACAGCTTGGAGTAAGACAACATGCATAAAGAGGATGATGTGGTCAAAATACTCATTTGCCTAATAATTCTGCACTCCCTGTATGTGCATATGTCGCTGAAAAACGGTAATAACTTATTAGAAGAATTTTTGCTAATGGAAGTATACTGTAAAAATGCTTCCGTATAAAAATGAAATGCACCATGTACATTTCATTCCTTAAATAGGTGTAGTTTAGAAGTGGGAATTGAGAGAGGTGACATAGAATTTAATAAGCCAAGGCTGAAAGCACCACCACAGGAAGGGGTTGTGATTTCATGGTGGAGAGCAGGAAGAACTTCTTTTAACCCCTTAAGGACCAGCGATGTACCCTGTATGTCGCTGGCCTTTTTTTGGGACTTGATTGTTGTATAGTGCTGTCTTGCCACCAGCGTTGAGACTGCTCTATTCCACAAAACCTGAAGGAGGGAGGGCATTAATAGTGTGTTCTTGCTAGACTTGTGCTATTATGTCCTGAAAAAACCCTTAACGACCAGTGACATACAGGGTACATTGTGGTCATTAAGGGGTTAAGGTTGGTTACTTCATGAAATAAACTTCATGCATGAGTAGTAGGAACACATAAATGTATGGGAATTAAATATACAGTCTACTCCAGAATTGTTATTTTTTTTAAAGAGATAGATAATCCCTTTATTACCCATTTCCCAGTTTTGCACAACCAACACTATTATAGTAATATACTTTACCTCTGATTACCTTGTATCTAAGCCTCTGCAGACTGCCCCCTTATCTCAGTGCTTTTGACAGACTTGCAGTTTATCCAATCAGTGCTGACTCATAAATATAACTCCACTGGAGTGAGCACAATGTTATCTATATGGCACACATGAACTAGCGCTGTCTAGCTGTGAAAAGGTTTCAAAATGCAATGAGATAAGAGGCGGTCTTCAAGGGCTTAGAAATTAGCATATGAGCCTTCCTAGGTTTAGCTTTCAACAAAGAATACTAAGTGAAACAAAGAAAATTTGATGATAACGTTAACTGGAAAGATGTTTAAAATAATCTTAATCATGAAAGTTTAAATTTTGACTAGACTGTCCCTTTAAAGTAACATAAATTATGCTTACCTGATAATTTTATTTTCTTCAGATGGAAACAGTCCACAGCTGCATTCATTACTTTTGGGAAATAAGAACCTGGCCACCAGGAGGAGGCAAAGATACCCCAGCAAAATACTTAAATACTCCCATTTCCCTCATCCCCCAGTCATTCTGCCGAGGAACAAGGAACAGAAGAAGAAATATCAAGGTGCCAGAAGAATAAAAATACAGACACTCCACAGAAAAAATACGGGTGGGGAGCTGTGGACTCTTTCCATCTGAAGAAAATAAAATTATAAGGTAAGCATAACTTGTTTTTCTTCATACATGGAGAGAGTTCACAGCTGCATTCATTACTTTTGGGAAAACAATACCCAAGCTATAGAGGACACTGAATGCCAAGATGGGAGGGTACAAGAGACAGCCCATTCTGAAGGCACCAGGCCCGAAACTACTACCCAACAAAACCCTGCTTCGTCCGAAACCGAGAAACATTGAAAAGAAAAAAGGCCCCAAGGACACTGACCCGCAGATAGTCCGGAAACCTAGCTAGAGACCGCAAAATCAGACTCAACTGAGCCAACAGTCCTCCAGGAGACACCGTCGCCCAGCAGTCGGTCCCCAACCACACACCCCTCACTAGTGAAGGGAACACCAACCCAAAATTCCCAAAGGGATAGGGCAAGGAGAATGAAAGGGAAACCGAAAGGTCACCACAAATTCCATAATAAAAACTTCCAGAACAAGCCCAGCTCACAAAGGTCCAAATGGGTCCTGACAAGCAATGGAAGGCAACGCCCAGACCAAACAAAAACCACAAGGATTAGGACCAGGCATCGGAACAGAGAAAACTGTCCTCTCAACATTGTGCGAAGGCACCAAAAAACATAATTTATGTAAGAACTTACCTGATAAATTCATTTCTTTCATATTAGCAAGAGTCCATGAGCTAGTGACGTATGGGATATACATTCCTACCAGGAGGGGCAAAGTTTCCCAAACCTTAAAATGCCTATAAATACACCCCTCACCACACCCACAATTCAGTTTAACGAATAGCCAAGAAGTGGGGTGATAAGAAAAAAGTGCGAAAGCATATAAAATAAGGAATTGGAATAATTGTGCTTTATACAAAAAAATCATAACCACCACAAAAAAGGGCGGGCCTCATGGACTCTTGCTAATATGAAAGAAATGAATTTATCAGGTAAGTTCTTACATAAATTATGTTTTCTTTCATGTAATTAGCAATTCCTGCTGAAAATAATCCACACCCAAAATAAAGTTTAATGAAAAACATAAACAGAAGATTCAAACTGAAACCGCTGCCTGAAGTACTTTTCTACCAAAAACTGCTTCAGAAGAAGAAAATACATCAAAATGGTAGAATTTAGTAAAAGTATGCAAAGAGGACCAAGTTGCTGCTTTGCAAATCTGATCAACCGAAGCTTCATTCCTAAACGCCCAGGAAGTAGAAACTGACCTAGTAGAATGAGCTGTAATCCTTTGAGGCGGAGTTTTACCCAACTCGACATAGGCATGATGAATTAAAGATTTCAACCAAGATGCCAAAGAAATGGCAGAAGCTTTCTGGCCTTTTCTAGAACCGGAAAAGATAACAAATAGACTAGAAGTCTTTCGGAAAGACTTAGTAGCTTCAACATAATATTTCAAAGCTCTAACAACATCCAAAGAATGCAACGATTTCTCCTTAGAATTCTTAGGATTAGGACATAATGAAGGAACCACAATTTCTCTACTAATGTTGTTGGAATTCACAACCTTAGGTAAAAATTCAAAAGAAGTTCGCAACACCGCCTTATCCTGATGAAAAATCAGAAAAGGAGACTCACAAGAAAGAGCAGATAATTCAGAGACTCTTCTGGCAGAAGAGATCGCCAAAAGGAACAAAACTTTCCAAGAAAGTAATTTAATGTCCAATGAATGCATGGGTTCAAAAGGAGGAGCTTGAAGAGCCCCCAGAACCAAATTCAAACTCCAAGGAGGAGAAATTGACTTAATGACAGGTTTTATACGAACCAAAGCTTGTACAAAACAATGAATATCAGGAAGATTAGCAATCTTTCTGTGAAAAAGAACAGAAAGAGCAGAGATTTGTCCTTTCAAAGAACTTGCGGATAAACCTTTATCTAAACCATCCTGAAGAAACTGTAAAATTCTCGGAATTCTAAAAGAATGCCAAGAAAAATGATGAGAAAGACACCAAGAAATATAAGTCTTCCAGACTCTATAATATATCTCTCTGGATACAGATTTACAAGCCTGTAACATAGTATTAATCACAGAGTCAGAGAAACCTCTTTGACCAAGAATCAAGCGTTCAATCTCCATACCTTTAAATTTAAGGATTTGAGATCCTGATGGAAAAAAGGACCTTGCGACAGAAGGTCTGGTCTTAGCGGAAGAGTCCACGAATGGCAAGAGGCCATCCGGACAAGATCCGCATACCAAAACCTGTGAGGCCATGCCGGAGCTACCAGCAGAACAAACGAGCATTCCTTCAGAATCTTGGAGATTACTCTTGGAAGAAGAACTAGAGGCGGAAAGATATAGGCAGGATGATACTTCCAAGGAAGTGATAATGCATCCACTGCTTCCGCCTGAGGATCCCGGGATCTGGACAGATACCTGGGAAGTTTCTTGTTTAGATGAGACGCCATCAGATCTATTTCTGGAAGCTCCCACATTTGAACAATCTGAAGAAATACCTCTGGGTGAAGAGACCATTCGCCCAGATGCAACGTTTGGCGACTGAGATAATCCGCTTCCCAATTGTCTATACCTGGGATATGAACCGCAGAGATTAGACAGGAGCTGGATTCCGCCCAAACCAGAATTCGAGATACTTCTTTCATAGCCAGAGGACTGTGAGTCCCTCCTTGATGATTGATGTATGCCACAGTTGTGACATTGTCTGTCTGAAAACAAATGAACGATTCTCTCTTCAGAAGAGGCCAAGACTGAAGAGCTCTGAAAATTGCACGGAGTTCCAAAATATTGATCGGTAATCTCACCTCCTGAGATTCCCAAACTCCTTGTGCCGTCAGAGATCCCCACACAGCTCCCCAACCTGTGAGACTTGCATCTGTTGAAATTACTGTCCAGGTCGGAAGAACAAAAGAAGCCCCCTGAATTAAACGATGGTGATCTGTCCACCACGTTAGAGAGTGTCGTACAATCGGTTTTAAAGATATTAATTGAGATATCTTTGTGTAATCCCTGCACCATTGATTCAGCATACAGAGCTGAAGAGGTCGCATGTGAAAACGAGCAAAGGGGATCGCGTCCGATGCAGCAGTCATAAGACCTAGAATTTCCATGCATAAGGCTACCGAAGGGAATGATTGTGACTGAAGGTTTCGACAAGCTGAAATCAATTTTAGACGTCTCTTGTCTGTCAAAGACAGAGTCATGGACACTGAATCTATCTGGAAACCCAGAAAGGTTAACCTTGTCTGAGGAATCAATGAACTTTTTAGTGAATTGATCCTCCAACCATGATCTTGAAGAAACAACACAAGTCGATTCGTATGAGATTCTGCTAAATGTAAAGACTGAGCAAGTACCAAGATATCGTCCAAATAAGGAAATACCACAATACCCTGTTCTCTGATTACAGACAGAAGGGCACCGAGAACCTTTGTAAAAATTCTTGGAGCTGTAGCTAGGCCAAACGGCAGAGCCACAAACTGGTAATGCTTGTCCAGAAAAGAGAATCTCAGGAACTGATAATGATCTGGACATATAATGCCCTTGCTGAACAAAAGGCAAGATAGTCCTTACAGTTACCATTTTGAACGTTGGTATCCTTACATAACGATTCAATATTTTTAGATCCAGAACTGGTCTGAAGGAATTCTCCTCCTTTGGTGCAATGAAGAGATTTGAATAAAACCCCATCCCCTGTTCCGAAACTGGAACTGGCATAATTACTCCAGCCAACTCTAGATCTGAAACACATTTCAGAAATGCTTGAGCTTTCACTGGATTTACTGGGACACGGGAAAGAAAAAATCTCTTTGCAGGAGGTCTTATCTTGAAACCAATTCTGTACCCTTCTGAAACAATGTTCTGAATCCAAAGATTGTGAACAGAATTGATCCAAATTTCTTTGAAAAAACGTAACCTGCCCCCTAGTAGCTGAGCTGGAATGAGGGCCGCACCTTCATGTGGACTTAGAAGCTGGCTTTGCTTTTCTAGAAGGCTTGGATTTATTCCAGACTGGAGATGGTTTCCAAACTGAAACTGCTCCTGAAGATGAAGGATCAGGCTTTTGTTCTTTGTTGAAACGAAAGGAACAAAAACGATTATTAGCCCTGTTTTTACCCTTAGATTTTTTATCCTGTGGTAAAAAAGTTCCTTTCCCACCAGTAACAGTTGAGATAATAGAATCCAACTGAGAACCAAATAATTTGTTACCCTGGAAAGAAATGGAAAGTAGAGTTGATTTAGAAGACATATCAGCATTCCAAGTTTTAAGCCATAAAGCTCTTCTAGCTAAAATAGCTAGAGACATAAACCTGACATCAACTCTGATAATATCAAAAATGGCATCACAGATAAAATTATTAGCATGTCGAAGAAGAATAATAATATTATGAGAATCATGATCTGTTACTTGTTGCGCTAAAGTTTCCAACCAAAAAGTTGAAGCTGCAGCAACATCAGCCAATGATATAGCAGGTCTAAGAAGATTACCTGAACACAGATAAGCTTTTCTTAGAAAGGATTACATTTTCCTATCTAAAGGATCCTTAAACGAAGTACCATCTGACGTAGGAATAGTAGTACGTTTAGCAAGGGTAGAAATAGCCCCATCAACTTTAGGGATTTTGTCCCAAAATTCTAATCTGTCAGACGGCACAGGATATAATTGCTTAAAACGTTTAGAAGGAGTAAATGAATTACCCAAATTATTCCATTCTCTGGAAATTACTTCAGAAATAGCACCAGGAACAGGAAAAACTTCTGGAATAACCACAGGAGATTTAAAGACCTTATCTAAACTAGGCCTGTCAAAAATAATCGTTTTGACGATGCATCGCGATGCGGCATGAAACGATTCTGCATCGATGCGCTGAGACGCGATAATCGATTAACGTTACCCACGTGACCAGCCTCCAGGAAAAGTAAAAGAAAGTGCGCGAAAGTGCGCGGTACATCGTTTTGACGTCACTGACGTCACGTCACCCAATAAAGCAACATGGGCGCTCCATGGGCGGTCTCTTGAAGTGCCGAAGTTACGCAGTAGGAGCAAAGCAGCAAAGCAGGAGTGTGTTGCCTGAGATTGATGATGGTACACGGCGGTATACTACAGCTACACGGCGGGCTCATTTTTATTTTGTGGGAGACAGAGGAGGAGACCTATGGTGAGAATTAGACTAACTAACTGTTTGTTTAGTTAATAGTTACCAAAACGTTGTACATTTTGCCAATGCCATGCCATAATTGCCATGCCTGCCTATTGCCTCAACTGCCTACTACTTGCCATAGGTAAACTAATTATTAACTTACTTAAAGAGCAAATCAATAAGGGGTACACAATCACATTTATTACACAATAAGGGGTAACAATTAAATACTTGCCTTATTTACTTAACGTAGTATGCTGAGCTGACTGAGGCTCAGGCTGCTGCATAATTAATTGCTGCATTATTGAATAATATTGCATAATTTGCATATATAAAAAATGTATTATAAATAAATATAGTATACTATTATTGTCTAATAATGTCTCTATTAGTCTAATCTGTATCTATTATCTACATGTTTTTTCACATGGATGGATGGCCTGGTCTGAAGTTCTAATATTTTAATAATATATTAATTCAAGAAAGTGCATGCAATTTTAAACAACTTTCCCTATTATATAATTTGCTTATCCTTTGTTGAAATGCATAGCCTCCTCCCTTGTGCACAAAGTATTATATACTTAGTAAGTAATGTGTGTGCTGTGCAATGCATTGCTAATATGTCATCAACAAACGATATCTGAGAAGTATGAAGCAAATTAAATAATAGAAGTTAGTTATGATGTTTATTTAAAATTGTATTCTCTATCTGAATCATGAAAGTAAATGTTTGGGTTTTTGCACCTTTAAGTGTGTAATATATTACAGTAACTTACAGTGTCAGTGAGTGAGTGATGTCCCCTGCAATTATCACAATGCAATTTGTTTTAAAATTTATGTTCGCAAAATGTATGGCATTGGCAAAGTAGTTGAAGTTACTAGTACTTGTTGATTTTACATTTGCGGCTTGACATTTTGACAACTGGAACTTAGTGTATTTTCTTTTTTTTTTTAACACTGACAGAGTTTGACGTTGACAACTACATCATCCGTCACATATGTACATGTCATGCTAAAATGACAGAGGGAGACAAAAAAGATAGAGAGATAAAAAATGCACCTAGCATTTTAAAAGCAAGCATCTGGGCACATTTTGGATTTTATGAACATACTGGAAAGCACGAATTGGACAAGACACACGCGGTTTGTAAAGCCTGTCACACAAAAATTAAATACCTAGGGAATACTACTAACTTGAGAAATCACGTTAGACGTTTTCACTCTGAGATGCTAACACCTGCCGCTGCCGCCAGTGCCACTGCCAAGGAAATAACAAGACTAGCTGAAGCTCATCAGCCAAGAATTGATGCAATGCTGTCAACTTTGCCACCCAACTCTGAAAAAGGGAAGAGAATAACCAAAGCTGTGGCAACTTTCATAGCGAAGGACCTACGGCCTTACTCTGTTGTGGAAAACCTTGGGTTTCGCAACCTGTTGAAGACACTAGAGCCACGTTATAAGATCCCGTCACGCAATCACTTAACAGAAAACGTTATACCTGCACTCTACCAAGAAACAAAAGCTCAGGTAATTGCATCAATGAGCCAAGCCAGTCGAGTCGCACTAACGTGTGATTCATGGACTTCAGTCACGACGGAGTCTTATGTAAAAGTAACTGCACATTACATTAGCAAGGACTGGAAGATCTTGTCGCATGTGCTGCAAACGAGAGCAGTTTATGAGTCTCACACGGGTTCTCATCTGGCGGAGCTACTGTCTCGTGTCGTGGAAGAATGGCAGCTGTCCGATAAATCTGTAGTGCTTGTGACCGACAATGCTTCGAACATGATTGTTGCTGCTCAAGTTGGAAAATTCCCTCATGTAAAATGCTTCGCCCATACACTGAATCTCGCATCCCAGCGGGCGCTGAAAGTGGCCACGCTCTCCAGGCTTTTAGGCAGAGTGCGACGAATATCAACATTTTTTCACCGCAGCACTACAGCAAACCACTGTCTGAAAGAAAAACAGAAATGTCTTGGCCTGAAGAATCATAAGCTGATAACTGATGTGACAACAAGGTGGAACAGCTCATATGACATGGTCGAGAGGTTCCTAGAACAGCAACCTGCAATCTGTGCCACATTGTTGTCTCCAGAAGTCAGAAAAAGTGAGTCAGATCTCTGCACTCTCAACGAAACAGATGTGTCAAATGCAGAGGATGCTGTGAGTGCATTAAAGCCAATGAAAGATGCAACCACACTGATGTCAGAAGAGCGCAATCCAACTGTTTCTCTCATTGCCCCTCTAAATGCACAACTGCTCCAGAACATGACAGACACCATGGGAGACACACCCATGATCCATGAGATCAAGAATGCCATCAAAACAGATCTCCTGAAGAGGTACAGCAGTGAGGCAGAGAAGAAGATACTTTATACAGCCTCTGCCCTGGATCCTCGTTTTAAGGGACTGCCTTTTATTCTCACAGAGGAGGAGAGATTGGAGATATACAGAGGAGTGACTGAGGAGGCTGCATCCTTGGAGGTAATTTTAATTGCATCATGTTTCTTGAAAAATTTATAAATTGAAAACAAACATAAAACATACCATCATCCATACAAAATAGGCTTAGCTATCACTGCAGTAGCTTGATTAGTAGCTAGTTTAATGAGTACAAGGTTTATTATAAGTCAGTTTGAAAACGCCACAGTCAGTCAACTTTCCTCCTCCTCCGTCCACTCCCGAGTCCTTCCTAATAGATGTGAGCTGTTGCATGCATTTATTTATGCATTACTGTCTCTCTGAGCACACACATAGCATTAGCTGGCTGGCTGCTCGAGGTAATAATGATATGAATGCTATTTTTTCTATTCTTTTGTTCAAACACAGATTGAGTGTACTAGTACAGTTACATCTAGGAGGACAAACATGGATGAAGTGCCACTGCCTGAGGGAAAAGAAACTCTGGAAGAAGAATCAGCCATCGAGGAGGATAACCCTTCTCCTCCCAAAAGAAAGTCCACATCGCTTCTCATGACTTTGCTGGGACAGTCTTTCACTGACACTGAAGGTACAATAGAACCCAAGACCCCCTATGCCAAGGCTGAAGAGGAAATAGAGAAATATTGTAAAGCCCCATCTCTGCCTCTCACTGAAGACCCTTTGAAATGGTGGCATGTACATGAGGTCATATTTCCCCTCCTCTCTCATTTGTCAAAGCGATACTTGTGTATCCCAGGTACAAGCGTGTCTGCAGAGCGGGTTTTCTCCACTGCAGGAGATGTGGTAACGGCAAAAAGAAGCACCCTCAAACCAGAGCATGTGGATCAACTAGTGTTCTTACAGAAAAACCTACATATTCCATAATTCTGAGTAGTGATTCAGGTTTATAATATTAATATTTAATGTTTTTTGGCACATCCAGAAGAAAGTGCTGTGTGCCCCACTGCCCAGTGCAGACTACTGTTAAGTTATTTTATATTTGTTACTGTTATATAGCTTATAGCTTTTTGAAAAATGAAGCTTAAAACCTTGAGTAAATCTTTGTTGGATCACAAAATATACTAGTACACTACACGACACGACCGACCACGTCACTCTGTCACAGTCACACACACACACACACAATACAAAAGAAACAACACACAACTGCACACACCTCATGTGTGCGTGTCAGTCAGTGTCACCCTTCACCATGATTCACTCTTTATGATGTGTGTTTTTTTTGGTATTGTTTGACTGTGTGTGACTGTGACTGTGTGTGTGTTGTGTAACAATATATTTGTGATCCCATAAAGATAATCAAAGTTAGTAAATCTAGTAGTTCAATGCTACTTGTTGTATAATGTCTATTACTACTTCTAGTGTTACTGTGATGTTTGCCAAATCAGGAAGTGCTCTGTTTTGTAGATGTTGTGCTATTGTTTACAGCACACCCCTGTATTGTTTGCAATGCAGTGAGTGCATATTGCACACTGCATAAGGGATTATTAATATTATTCTTTCACACTAAAAATTGTCTATTTTAAATAGACCCTTTAAGAAAGATATGATATGTTTTTGTTTATGATCCCAATTCCCAATCCCAAATGCCATCCCACCCACTCTCAGGCAGATCTGTAGGGGTTAACCGAATATAACCAACCAGTTAACAATAACAATGTGTGTACTGCAGTGTCTAACTGTCTCTTTATGAGTGTGTGAGTGTGTCTGTGAGTGAGTGAGTGCCAGTTTGAAAAGTTTGTATGTATCTCATTCTCTATGAGTGTGTGTGAGATGAGTGTATTAACTGCCTTTGAATGTTTTTGTTTGTATGTGATTGTGTGTCTGTCCCAGTGTCTAAGTGTCTATGAGTGTGAGTGTGACTGTGGCTGACTGGGTGGCTGTGGTGCCTTTGAATGTTTTTGTTTGTGTGTGTGTCGGATGTCCCACTGTGTCTCTAGTGTCTGAGTAGTAGTGAGTGTGACTGTCTAACTGTCTATGAGTGCACTATGCAGAGAGTGAGACTGAAGCCAAACCACTATAGGGGAAGGAAAAGACTTGAGTAAACCTTGAGTAAATCTTTATTGGATCACAAATATAATGTACACTACAGACAGTACAGCACACACAGCACACAGTGCCACACACAACAGCACAATACAAAAATAAAGCACACACACCTCAGGTGAGTGGCGTGCCACCCTTTCTTCACCATGATTTACTCCTTGATGTCTGTGTCCTTTTTTATGTATTGTTTGTTTGTGTGTGACTGCTGTGTACTGTTCAGTGACAGACTCAGTCACTGTGTTCAGTTGTGTGTAGTACTGCTTTAACAGTAACTAATAACTAACTAATTATATTTGTGATCCCATAAAGATAATATAATCATCAAGAAGAAACTGTAGTTATAGTAGTTCAGTTCAATGCTACTTGTTTTAAATGTCTCTCTCTCTAGTACTATTGTAAGTCTGTAACTGTGTAAACTAATTGTATATGTCACAATCACATGTGTGTTGTGTGCACACTCTGTGCTGTGTGTTGTGTTCCAGATTCTTCACGTGATGTTTGTTTGCCACAAATTGACAGTCATGAAGGCACAGTGGACTGCACCTGTAATTTTGTACCTATAAGGGATTTATGTTTTGTTTTCTGAGGACAATTTTCACACAAATAAGGTATTATGGAATATGGTGGTAACTTAAGCTTAACCTATCTATTTGGGTTTTAATTTAATGTCTATTATATTATTATTACTAAGTAAGTAAAGAAATTAAATTAAAACCAACATAGATAGGTTAGACATTTATTTGTTGTTCATGTTTCTTTACAAGTGTATAGTGTACTTTTACTAATATATAATATATACATTTAAATATTTTCTTTTACTGAAGAAGTACACTGTGAGCACTGCACTTTTTACACTACGTACTCTGTAACTACAGTTTGATGCCATAATATTGTTTCCAAACCAATACAACAATTGCCATTTAGTATTTACTGTTCTATAAACTGTTGTTGTCTGCTGTGTTCAGACTTTGCCACAGGAAGAGTGTCCTTTTTTGAGCTAATAAAATAAAAAGAGTTTATTTCAATACTTTGACTTCTTGAATTTTTTTTTCTGAAAAATTTAAAAATTGGGCAGAAATAGTGCAGTAAGCGTGATGCATCGCGATGCATCGTAGAATCGAATCGTATCGAATCGTTACGATGATAATCGTAATCGAATCGAATCGTGAGACAGGTGAAGATGCGCAGCTCTAATCTAAACGTTTAGATTTAGTATCAAGAGGACCAGAATCCTCAATTTCTAAAGCAATTAGTACTTCTTTAAGTAAAGAACGAATAAATTCCATTTTAAATAAATATGAAGATTTATCAGCATCAATCTCTGAGACAGAATCCTCTGAACCAGAAGAGTCATCAGAATCAGAATGATGATGTTCATTTAAAAATTCATCTGTATAAAGAGAAGTTTTTAAAAGATTTTTTATGTTTACTAGAAGGAGGAATAACAGACATAGCCTTCTTGATGGATTCAGAAACAAAATCTCTTATGTTATCAGGAACACTCTGAACATTAGATGTTGATGGAACTGCAACAGGTAATGGTACATTACTAAAGGAATATTATCTGCATTAACAAGTTTGTCATGACAATTAATACAAACAACAGCTGGAGGAATAGCTACCAAAAGTTTACAGCAGATACACTTAGCTTTGGTAGTTCCAGCACCAGACAGCGATTTTCCTGAAGTATCTTCTGACTCAGATGCAACGTGAGACATCTTGCAATATGTAAGAGAAAAAACAACATATAAAGCAAAATTGATCAAATTCCTTAAATGACAGTTTCAGGAATGGGAAAAAATGCCAAAGAACAAGCTTCTAGCAACCAGAAGCAATAAATAATGAGACTTAAAAAATGTGGAGACAAAAGCGACGCCCATATTTTTTTAGCGCCAAATAAGACGCCCACATGATTTGGCGCCTAAATGCTTTTGGCGCCAAAAATGACGCCACATCCGGAACGCCGACATTTTTTGGCGCAAAAGAACGTCAAAAATGACGCAACTTCCGGCGACACGTATGACGCCGGAAACAGAAAAGATTTTTTGCGCCAAAAAAGTCCGCGCCAAGAATGACGCAATAAAATGAAGCATTTTCAGCCCCCGCGAGCCTAACAGCCCACAGGGAAAAAAGTCAAATCTTTAAGGTAAGAAAAATATTTGATTCAAATGCATTATCCCAAATATGAAACTGACTGTCTGAAAATAAGGAATGTTGAACATCCTGAGTCAAGGCAAATAAATGTTTGAATACATATATTTAGAACTTTATTAAAAAAGTGCCCAACCATAGCTTAGAGTGTCACAGAAAATAAGACTTACTTACCCCAGGACACTCATCTACATGTTGTAGAAAGCCAAACCAGTACTGAAACGAAAATCAGCAGAGGTAATGGTATATATAAGAGTATATCGTCGATCTGAAAAGGGAGGTAAGAGATGAATCTCTACGACCGATAACAGAGAACCTATGAAATAGACCCCGTAGAAGGAGATCATTGAATTCAAACAGGCAATACTCTCTTCACATCCCTCTGACATTCACTGCACGCTGAGAGGAAAACCGGGCTCCAACTTGCTGCGGAGCGCATATCAACGTAGAATCTAGCACAAACTTACTTCACCACCTCCATAGGAGGCAAAGTTTGTAAAACTGAATTGTGGGTGTGGTGAGGGGTGTATTTATAGGCATTTTAAGGTTTGGGAAACTTTGCCCCTCCTGGTAGGAATGTATATCCCATACGTCACTAGCTCATGGACTCTTGCTAATTACATGAAAGAAAGACAACTAAAGGCTGAGTCCTCAAAACGTCAGAACTTAGAATAATGAAGTATTCAAACATATAATACGCGTAGGAGACCCAGACGAGGTAAACACCTGAGTCAAGAACAAGCAGTCATCCTCAGGATGACACAGAAAGAAATACTTGCTGAGAAGTAAAAAGCGGCCAAACAAGAGATTGGATTGCAAAAACTCCAACACAGAGAGCACACTCCAGGCAATCCAAGCAGCCAGACCGACACACAGTGTCTCAAAAAAGGGAGAAGCCCAGAACCTCAATGAGGCCCACTGCACTCTGAAGATGAATAACAATCTCAGAACCTACTCCCAGCCAGGCCAGCCCAAGCGTCGGCAGGTCTGAAAGAGGTCTGAAAACAGGGGAACAAAAGACCCCCCCCACCAGCTCACAAAATAGCGGAAGAATGGCCCCAGCCATTACAACAGGGCTCGGATGCACTCAGAGACAGAAGATAAGGCCGAAAATCTAGCAAGAAAAGGCCCAACATAGTCTCAACGCAGAGCCAACAAAACTACAGATAGAACAGAATAACCCAGAGAACATGTACTCTTCAACATAGGTTAAATCCTGTTCCATCTCCTGAATCCAGGAGAAATCCTAAGACAAGGACCACACCTTCGTAAGGAGGAGAACAAGCCCCCCTAAGAAAAAGGGGCCATTAAATACAGAGCACCATCCCACAAGGCCATGGGCTGAACCAGAGATCAATCTCCAACGCAGACGAACTTGGAAGGAATCCCCTTAGAAATTAGCCTGTTATCACACAGACAAGGTGCAATAGCTGCAGGGGATACCCTGCACACCCTTCGCCTGCAGAACCGCAAAGCCATCAGGTTATCTCAGCAAACTGTCCAAGAGAAACCGTTCAATAAGCGTAAGGCAAGCCCCATGAACATCGGCCTCAGAAAACCTGGCCAACCGTGACCAGGTCAACTAGCCAGACCAAAGGTCATAGCCCAAGGTCCCTGGAAGTGGAGTACCCCGAACCTGCCTTAAGTCTGCAAAATCCGGTAACAACCCGCAACGGGAACCACAAGGGAAAACACTAAGCAAAAGCCTCAGCAACCAGAATAACCAGGGCTATGACAGGTCCGAGCCCCCAATTGTTTAAAAACAAACCATATCCCAGAAACTCAAACACCCCATCATCTGATATAAAAAACAGACCCACGGGAGATATCAATGCTATATCCAGAATAGCCTGGATAACAAGAACACCTCGCAAGTCCCGACCCAAGGAAGAGATCACCCTTTGCCGAAGTCCAACACCCCAAAGAAGCTAAGGCATCTCGAACCAAGACACAAGAGCCCATAGTCGTTCGAACCTCCACAAGACGTCCAAAGCAAGGGGATACCTCGAGGACAAAGTCACTCGAGCAAGGCTAGTCTCCACATCCAATACGAGTCAGAGGACCACATGAAAAAAAGGATGCGGATCATCCCCAGCTTCAGGAAAGAACCCTAAGCAGAGCCCAAAGGAGACTCCAATGTCCTCAAAAAGGAACAACCATCTCCCAAAGGGAAACCCAGGTCCCCAAAAGGACCATGGAAGGAACAAGTCCGAAAGGACGATTTCCCAGAGCCTCAGAAGGGTCAAACCACCCAAGAAAGCAGTAAAAAGGCACTAAGCCCCCAAACCTCCCAAGTGAGGAAGAACACTCTCGGTCCCGAGAGAATCTGGAAGAAAAAGAGAGAGTGACGCAGTGGAACTACACTGACCCCGTCAACCAGCTTGAAGGCTAAATAGGGACTGATAATAAAGTGAGCACTCTGCGCCTCAATCGGCCCAGCCAGGCAGAACCAGCGCCACGTGCCTGAACAAGCCACGAGACAGAAGAACTGAACCTGCAGACAGGGTCATAACTGTCATGCTGCCTAAATCCTCCCTCAGAGGGGAAGATAATAACAGACAAACATAGGATTAACATGTCCCGTAACAAACTTCCGCAGAAGTAAACAGCGAGGATCGATCCCAGATAAAGTTCCCAAAGGAAACAATTAAAAATAAGACATCCTAACCGGATAAAAGAATAATATAAGGAAACCCGTAGGTTAACGCCCAAGAAGAAAAGGCATACCCGCAGGACCAGCCAAACGGAACCCTGATCTTCCAACAAAAACTGGGAAGGATCTCAATAAATCGACAATCACCCCCTCATGTCTAATGAGGTGAGCCATTCGCAGTAGAATACTGCAGATTCCCGTATCCGTTAAGGATAGGGTCCTCTAATAACTCAAAAACGTGTGAGTATTGTGACCTCTACTGTTCTACAGGAAATTAGCCAGCTGCATTCTTGTGTACAATATTTGATAATTACTTATACTACTGCTGTTTAGGAAAGAATTCCTCCTCTATAGTGTTAACTACTTTCTAGGGCACATGAGTGGTCCCCCTGGGTAATTGGAGGATATAATGTTAACTCTTGAAAAAATGAGGATTTCACTCTAATACATACAGTAACACTTTTATTGTTCTAATGTTTTTTGCTTTTATTGTTAAGAAATTATTGCACTGTAACAGTTTGCAATATGTAATTTCTCGCATTGTATGTACATGATTATATTATTTGATAACCTCAATAAAAATATTTAAAAAAAAAAAAAAAAAAAACGTGTGAGTAAAACGCGAAGACGCGCTATTCTGTAACGAAAGGCAGAACACTCAGGGACAGCTTCACCCGCAGGGAACTGCATAGGCCAGCCCAAGGCCGGGAGACCCAGGACAATGGGGCACGAACACAAACGCAAATAAATGTCTGGACTTTGAAGACGCATAATCACCAAAAATATGTGAAAGCGAAAACGTGCTGCGACCTCCGGGGGGGAACAAGCCATCCTGCAAGGAGGGATAAAGATAATCTGTGTTACCCGCATGTGTAGTAGTAGGGAGTGGTAGGGAACTCACCTCGCGGAGGACAGAACCCCCAGGCAGATGGCTCAGCGGTCCCTTGATTCCCCGAGCCCAAGGAACAAGGCGCTCTAGTGCGACATACAGAACATAACTGATTGACGTGTCAACGGGGCCAATTTGCATTCTTCACAAGTCAAAGAATCTGAAAGTTGAACAGTCTCATCATCAGAATCCTCCATAACTGGATAGAGAATATATTATGGACTATAAGAAAACAAAACGGCACCTGACACCCACAATGGCTGGGACACTCACCACCTTCTATGAACCAGACACTGGCAGACCAGAATTCTTCCGTCGCCACACGGTCAGGAATGCGGAAATGGAAGACCAGATCGTAAACACACCCGGTCACAAGGAGAACCGTACGGTCCAAAAAAAGTGCGCCCAATCATAAGGTCGCGTCACTTCCAAAGGCGTTTATGTTCCAAGCCAGGAGCCCAGTAAACACTACACATAAGAGGATTGAATCACATAACAAATATGATTAAAAAAAACCCTGTTCAATAATCCCCCCTCAGGAGCTATTAACCCTCGATTCCAAGATACCAAAGGAGTCTCACTGAGACCCTATATTCTTTTATAAGTCCCGCAAGATGGCTCTTACAGGAAACAAATGAGTTACAGTACATTCTGATGAAGTAAAATGAAACAATCTTACCGGAATCTACGCCGTTGAACAGGAACACAGCCCATCAAGTGTAACGGATAGTAGCAGCGCCTCTGGACTTGAGAGAAGCAGGCAGCGAAGCGAAGTTCGACAACGCTGATTGCTTGTGGAGCTGTTAACATGAGTCATTGATGGTTTTGCAGAAAGACTCTCCATGCATCTCCGGACTCTAACTTTCACCCAAGCTCTCACTGAGACTGATAGGATTACTTAAAACTCCTGTCCCATGCCGAAGAGTACTACCCTCCATAAGAGACAAACTTCTGACACTTCTCTGCCAACCTCCTGGGATGAAAGGCAAAGAATGACTGGGGGATGAGGGAAGTGGGAGGAGTATTTAAGCCTTTGGCTGGGGTGTGTCTGCCTCCTCCTGGTGGCCAGGTTCTTATTTCCCAAAAGTAATGAATGCAGTTGTGGACTCTTTCCATTTATGAAGAAAAAGCCTGGTATATGTATAAGGAAACATGGGCAGACAGGATGAGCCTTCTGGTTCTTATCAGCAGAAAAAAATAATCTACAATTCTATGTGTTTGTAAACTGATTAACACCTGGCTCTACTGTGTCCCAGCCATTAAAAAAACAAACAAACAAAAACATGTGGCCTTTCAGAAACATAACTCTGCCATATCTACAATGGAAAATTCCCAGAACTATGACCATGAGGTGAAGTGACTTACTTAGGAGCCAGTATGTGAGGGTTGGATGCAGCTATAATTCAGATGAGTAACTGACATTTAATCATCAGAAAGTAAAAGCATGGACAGGTTTATAAGGGGCTGAGCTATACACACTTCACCTCTGCACAGTAACTATCAAGGGCTACCATCTGTTTAGTAGCAGTTACAGTGCAAGCGCACGCCCCTCACTCACACTTGTTAGAAAAGGACAGATATATGCTGGACAGGGATATTCCTATAAAAGTAATTCTTCTGGAACAAATGACAAAAGAAACATGTTTTTGTACAAATACAGATGGGCAGGCAGGCGAGCAAGGGTGGTTCTGGATTACACATATGTACGATAATGCCTAAATTATCGTACATATAAAAGGACTAAATAGATTTTATGCATCAGAAAATATCTTTTTCTGTCAATCAGCTAGAACACCAGTGACTGTTTCTGGTTCTAAGCATGCAAATTTAAGAATACAAGAAAACTGCGGTACCACTGCCATAGTGAGTGCGATGATGTTTTAATAACTAGTGGGACAAGCAAAAATGGGTTAATTCCTGCATGTTTCAAATTGAGATTGTGATATAAACCGTTTACCACTTTACATAAATGTATTTATGTTGTCCTTTTTCTGGAAATTTAAAATGGACAGTAATCACCTTGTAATTCTAAAACATTTTCTGCTGCCTTGCTATAGAAGAACATATCAGCCGAGACTAAACCCCTAAAAAAAAAACAAAAAAAAAACAAACAATGTCTTGTTTTCTGCAATTGTTTTTAATAGCCAAACACCACCCACCACTTGCCATATTTGGAGGAGCCAATCCAGGGATGAGTCTGTAGCTGACAAGGATAGCCATGAACGTTATGCTAGTATAAGTATAAAGTCGTTTACTATATCGTGCCCTGAATCATGAGAGTTTAATTTACCGATTTTACTTTAAATTAATATGCACAACCACTGGTACAGGTCGAACCTATAACGTCAGTGGAGTGGAAAATACAAAACATAAAATCTTTTAAATAAAGAGACGTGGTGCTTATGTTAGATTCAGCATCTCCTGTATTATTCCCAGTGAGGAGACTCCTGTCCCAGGATGACATCAGTTCTAGACCATATAAATCAGCTGCATAACGCAAGTTACTTTCCTACCTTATGCCATATAAAAATGTAACCCAATACCTCTGTGGGAAGAATTACTCATACTGACAAATTGTTTAGGAAGAAGTAGCGAACAGAACTAATTCTAAATCAAAATAGGCACAAAGTGCATGTTCCGTTATAAGGACAGGTACAGTGAAACCAGCAACACCTGCTCAGTTTTTCAGGCTGCTACTTTGTTTTGTTATTTAATAACTATTGCTTTGAGTGACCATATTACACCTGGTAGCGATGACAATGAAGTTTTCTCTTTTAGGAAATAATAGGCAGACTTTTTGGGCCTATGGTTCTTATCTGCCATAAAAACATAATTTATGCTTACCTGATAAATTCCTTTCTCCTGTAGTGTAGTCAGTCCACGGGTCATCCATTACTTATGGGATTATATCTCCTCCCTAACAGGAAGTGCAAGAGGATCACCCAAGCAGAGCTGCTATATAGCTCCTCCCCTCTACGTCATACCCAGTCATTCGACCGAAACCAAACGAGAAAGGAGAAACTATAGGGTGCAGTGGTGACTGGAGTTTAATTTAAAATTTAGACCTGCCGTAAAAACAGGGCGGGCCGTGGACTGACTACACTACAGGAGAAAGGAATTTATCAGGTAAGCATAAATTATGTTTTCTCCTGTTAAGTGTAGTCAGTCCACGGGTCATCCATTACTTATGGGATACCAATACCAAAGCTAAAAGTACACGGATGACGGGAGGGACAGGCAGGACCTTTACACGGAAGGAACCACTGCCTGAAGAACCTTTCTCCCAAAAACAGCCAAGAAGCAAAAGTGTCAAATTTGTAAAATTTTGAAAAGGTGTGAAGTGAAGACCAAGTTGCAGCCTTGCAAATCTGTTCAACAGAGGCCTCATTTTTAAAGGCCCAAGTGGAAGCCACAGCTCTGGTAGAATGAGCTGTAATTCTTTCAGGAGGCTGCTGTCCAGCAGTCTCATAGGCTAAACGTATTATGCTACGAAGCCAGAAGGAGAGAGAGGTAGCCGAAGCCTTTTGACCTCTCCTCTGTCCAGAATAAATGACAAACAGGGAAGAAGTTTGTCGAAAATCTTTAGTTGCCTGCAAATAGAATTTCAGGGCACGGACGACGTCCAGATTGTGCAGAAGTCGTTCCTTCTTTGAGGAAGGATTAGGGCACAATGAAGGAACAACAATCTCTTGATTGATATTCTTGTTAGTGACTACTTTAGGTAAGAACCCAGGTTTAGTACGCAGAACTACCTTGTCTGAATGAAAAATCAGATAAGGAGAATCACAATGTAAGGCTGATAACTCAGAGAATCTTCGAGCCGAGGAAATAGCCATTAAGAACAGAACTTTCCAAAATAACAGCTTGATATCAATGGAATGAAGGGGTTCAAACGGAACACCCTGTAAAACGTTAAGAACTAAGTTTAAGCTCCATGGCGGAGCAACAGTTTTAAACACAGGCTTAATCCTGGCCAAAGCTTGACAAAAAGCCTGAACGTCTGGAACTTCTGACAGACGCTTGTGTAAAAGAATGGACAGAGCTGAGATCTGTCCCTTTAACGAACTAGCAGATAAACCCTTTTCTAAGCCTTCTTGTAGAAAAGACAATATCCTAGGAATCCTAACCTTACTCCATGAGTAATTCTTGGATTCGCACCAATGTAAGTATTTACGCCATATTTTATGGTAAATTTTCCTGGTAACAGGTTTCCTAGCCTGTATTAAGGTATCAATCACTGACTCCGAGAATCCACGCTTTGATAGAATCAAGCGTTCAATCTCCATGCAGTCAGCCTCAGAGAAATTAGATTTGGATGTTTGAAAGGACCCTGAACCAGAAGGTCCTGTCTCAGAGGCAGAGACCATGGTGGACAGGACGACATGTCCACTAGATCTGCATACCAGGTCCTGCGTGGCCACGCAGGCGCTATTAGAATCACCGATGCTCTCTCCTGTTTGATCCTGGCAATCAGTCGAGGAAGTATCGGGAAGGGTGGAAACACATAAGCCATGTTGAAGACCCAAGGTGCTGTCAGAGCATCTATAAGAACCGCTCCCGGGTCCCTGGACCTTGATCCGTAACAAGGAAGCTTGGCGTTCTGGCGAGACGCCATGAGATCCAGATCTGTTTTGCCCCAACGCCGAAGCAGTTGTGCAAATACCTCCGGGTGAAGTTCCCACTCCCCCGGATGAAAAGTCTGGCGACTTAGGAAATCCGCCTCACAGTTCTCCACGCCTGGGATGTGGATCGCTGACAGGTGGCAAGAGTGAGACTCTGCCCAGCGAATTATCTTTGAGACTTCCATCATCGCTAGGGAACTCCTTGTCCCTCCCTGATGGTTGATGTAAGCCACAGTCGCGATGTTGTCCGACTGGAACCTGATGAACCTCAGAGTTGCTAGCTGAGGCCAAGCCAGAAGAGCATTGAGAACTGCTCTTAATTCCAGAATGTTTATTGGAAGGAGACTCTCCTCCTGAGTCCATGATCCCTGAGCCTTCAGGGAATTCCAGACAGCGCCCCAACCTAGTAGGCTGGCGTCTGTTGTTACAATTGTCCAATCTGGCCTGCTGAAGGGCATCCCCCTGGACAGATGTGGCCGAGAAAGCCACCATAGAAGAGAATCTCTGGTCTCTTGATCCAGATTCAGCATAGGGGACAAATCTGAGTAATCCCCATTCCACTGACTTAGCATGCACAATTGTAGTGGTCTGAGATGCAGGCGTGCAAAAGGTACTATGTCCATTGCCGCTACCATTAAGCCGATTACCTCCATGCATTGAGCCACTGACGGGTGTTGAATGGAATGAAGGACACGGCAAGCATTTAGAAGTTTTGTTAACCTGTCTTCTGTCAGGTAAATTTTCATTTCTACAGAATCTATAAGAGTCCCCAAGAAGGGAACTCTTGTGAGTGGCAATAGAGAACTCTTTTCTACGTTCACCTTCCACCCATGCGACCTTAGAAAAGCCAGAACCAACTCTGTATGAGACTTGGCAGTCTGGAAACTTGACGCTTGTATCAGAATGTCGTCTAGGTACGGAGCTACCGAAATTCCTCGCGGTCTTAGTACCGCCAGAAGAGAGCCCAGAACCTTTGTAAAGATTCTTGGAGCCGTGGCTAACCCGAAGGGAAGAGCTACAAACTGGTAATGCCCGTTTAGGAAGGCAAACCTTAGGTACCGATAATGATCCTTGTGAATCGGTATGTGAAGGTAGGCATCCTTTAAATCCACTGTGGTCATGTATTGACCCCTTTGGATCATAGGTAAGATTGTCCGAATAGTTTCCATTTTGAACGATGGAACTCTTAGGAATTTGTTTAGGATCTTTAAGTCCAAAATTGGTCTGAAGGTTCCCTCTTTTTTGGGAACCACAAACAGATTTGAGTAAAACCCTTGTCCGTGTTCCGACCGCGGAACTGGATGGATCACTCCCATTAGTAAAAGGTCTTGTACACAGCGTAGAAACGCTTCTCTCTTTATCTGGTTTGCTGACAACCTTGAAAGATGAAATCTCCCATTTGGAGGAGAAGCTTTGAAGTCCAGAAGATATCCCTGAGATATGATCTCTAATGCCCAGGGATCCTGGACATCTCTTGCCCAAGCCTGGGCAAAGAGAGAAAGTATGCCCCCCACTAGATCCGTTTCCGGATCGGGGGCCCTCACTTCATGCTGTCTTAGGGGCAGCAGCAGGTTTTCTGGCCTGCTTGCCCTTGTTCCAGGACTGGTTAGGTTTCCAGCCCTGTCTGTAGCGAGCAACAGTTCCTTCCTGTTTTGGAGCGGAGGAAGTTGATGCTGCTCCTGCCTTGAAGTTACGAAAGGCACGAAAATTAGACTGTCTAGCCCTTGGTTTGGCTCTGTCTTGAGGCAGGGCATGGCCCTTACCTCCAGTAATGTCAGCGATAATTTCTTTCAAACCGGGCCCGAATAATGTCTGCCCTTTGAAAGGTATGTTAAGCAATTTAGATTTAGAAGTCACATCGGCTGACCAGGATTTAAGCCACAGCGCTCTGCGCGCTTGAATGGCGAATCCGGAATTCTTAGCCGTAAGTTTAGTTAAGTGTACTACGGCATCGGAAATAAATGAATTAGCTAGCTTAAGGACTCTAAGCTTGTCTGTAATCTCATCCAATGTAGCTGAGCTAATGGTCTCTTCCAGAGACTCAAACCAGAATGCTGCCGCAGCCGTGACAGGCGCAATGCATGCAAAGGGTTGTAATATAAAACCTTGTTGAACAAACATTTTCTTAAGGTAACCCTCTAACTTTTTATCCATTGGATCTGAAAAAGCACAGCTATCCTCCACCGGGATAGTGGTGCGCTTAGCCAGAGTAGAAACTGCTCCCTCCACCTTAGGGACCGTCTGCCATAAGTCCCGTGTGGTGGCGTCTATTGGAAACATTTTTCTAAATATAGGAGGGGGAGAAAAGGGCACACCAGGTCTATCCCACTCCTTGTTAATAATTTCTGTAAGCCTTTTAGGAATAGGAAAAACGTCAGTACCGCAAAATATTTATCCAGCCTACACATTTTCTCTGGAATTGCAACCGTGTTACAATCATTCAGAGCCGCTAATACCTCCCCTAGCAATACACGGAGGTTCTCAAGCTTAAATTTAAAATTTGAAATGTCTGAGTCCAGTTTATTTGGATCAGATCCGTCACCCACAGAATGAAGCTCTCCGTCCTCATGTTCTGCAAATTGTGACGCAGTATCAGACATGGCTAATATTATCAGCGCACTCTGTTCTCACCCCAGAGTGGTCGCATTTACCCCTAAAGTCTGGCAATTTAGATAATACTTCAGTCATAACATTAGCCATGTCTTGCAAAGTGATTTGTATGGGCCGCCCTGATGTACTTGGCGCCACAATATCACGCACCTCCTGAGCGGGAGACGAAGGTACTGACACGTGAGGAGAGTTAGTCGGCATAACTTCCCCCTCGTTGTCTGGTGAAATTTTCTTTACATGTACAGATTGGCTTTTATTTAAAGTAGCATCAAAGCAATTAGTACACAAATTTCTATTGGGCTCCACATTGGCCTTTAAACATATTGCACAAAGAGTTTCCTCTGTGTCAGACATGTTTAACAAACTAGCAATGAAACTAGCAAGCTTGGAAAATACTTTTGAAATAAATTTACAAGCAATATAAAAAACGTTACTGTGCCTTTAAGAAGCACAAATAAACTGTCACAGTTGAAATAACAATGAACCAAATTAGTTATAGCAACCAAATTTTCACAGTAAATGCATTAAGTTAGCAAAGGATTGCACCCACCAGCAAATGGATGATTAACCCCTTAATACCCAAAAAAACGGATAACAGAATATAAACGTTTTATCACAGTCAAAAGCACAGTCTCACAGGTCTGCTGTGAGTGATTACCTCCCTCAAAACTAGTTTTGGAGACCCCTGGGCTCTGTAGAGACGTCCTGGATCATGGAGGAAGGAATAGGAAGACTGTGACTGAATTCTTACTGCGCAATAAAGCGCCAAAATAGGCCACTCCCACTCATATTATAACAGTGGGGAAGCTCAGTAAACTGATTTTATTCATAAATAAACAACAGCCATGTGGAAAAATAATGCCCAAAAAGTTTTATCACCAAGTACCTCAGAGAAAAACGATTAGCATGCCAGTAAACGTTTTAAAAATAAAATTATGAAATGATTAATAGCCTGCTGCTAGTCGCTTTCACTGCAGTGGGGGCTCAAATATAAGTTAAATGTATACAGTATTTTCTTAGTGAATTTCCATTCCCCAGAAATACCTCAGTGTAAACATACATACATATCAGCCTGATACCAGTCGCTACTACTGCATTTAAGGCTGCACTTACATTATATGGGTATTAGCAGTATTTTCTCAGTCAATTCCATTCCTTAGAAAATAATATACTGCAACATACCTCCTTGCAGGTGAACCCTGCCCGCTGTCCCCTGTTCTGAAGTTACCTCACTCCTCAGAATGGCCGAGAACAGCAAATGGATCTTAGTTACGACCGCTAAGATCATACACAAACTCAGGTAGATTCTTCTTCTAATGCTGCCTGAGAAAAAACAACACACTCCGGTGCTGTTTAAAATAACAAACTTTTGATTGAAGAAATAAATACTCATTTTAATTACCACAGTCCTCTCACACGTCCTATCTATTAGTTAGGTGCAAGAGAATGACTGGGTATGACGTAGAGGGGAGGAGCTATATAGCAGCTCTGCTTGGGTGATCCTCTTGCACTTCCTGTTAGGGAGGAGATATAATCCCATAAGTAATGGATGACCCGTGGACTGACTACACTTAACAGGAGAAATCTAGGTTTCTATACAAAGAAACAGAAGCTGTAAGTTCACAGAAACATAAAAAGAAAGCTGTACATACTCCAGCAAAGATTCTCACCTTGATTATTTCGACCAGCTGGTCTACTCCACTGTCCCCTGGAAAGATGGGCTGACCCAGAAGAAGTTCTGCCAAGACACATCCCGCTGACCACACATCTGTAAGGGTAGAAGACAAATATGTGATTAGAACAGTGATTGCAAGATACCATCATAGGTAGCAGTGCATAGCCTATCAGAAACATGTTATAGCCCTGATGTTTTAGCAGTGTCGAATACACATTTGTTTTACAGACATTACTGCTACAGACAACATTATACTGAGATCTATGATACAAAACATCAGTAACAGCTACATAAGAGGTAGCGCCACCTCTAAGGTCATTATTTAAACAACATATTGTATCTGTCGTGTTAAGGTATCAGACAACAACCAATTACTTTATTATGCTTCCTTTTTTATACATCTAACACATGGTACTGAAACAAAAACATAAAGGTGCCAATTTAGGGACTAGCTGAAGAGGCAACATTAAGAGTAATTAAATATACCTATACTGGAGGTGTAATCTGTGGCTCCAAAGATTAATTCTGGGGCCCTGTAGTACCGAGAACAGATATAGGAGACGTTGGGCTCACCACGCACCAGCTGCTTTGCACTAGAACAAAAAGGAAAAAACTCATCAGCTGCAACATGAAATCCCCATACATACAATACAGCTCTCATAATATATACACACACAACAGTCTGACCATAAGCGGTGTTTCTTCAAAAAAAAAAATAATTAAAAAAACCTAATTTATGTAAGAACTTACCTGATAAATTCATTTCTTTCATATTGGAAAGAGTCCATGAGCTAGTGACGTATGGGATATACAATCCTACCAGGAGGGGCAAAGTTTCCCAAACCTCAAAATGTCTATAAATACACCCCTCACCACACCCACAATTCAGTTTAACGAATAGCCAAGTAGTGGGGTGAAAAAGAAAGGAGTAAAAGGCATCAAAAAAGGAACTGGAAATATAATTGTCACTGTGCTTTATACAAAAAAACATAACCACCATAAAAGGGGTGGGTCTCATGGACTCTTGCCAATATGAAAGAAATTAAATTATCAGGTAAATTCTTACAAATTCTGTTTTCTTTCATGTAATTGGCAAGAGTCCATGAGCTAGTGACGTATGGGATAGTAATACCCAAGATGTGGAACTCCACAGAAGAGTCACTAGAGAGGGACTTTTCCGCTGTAAAAATTAAATCCACAACCAAAAAAAAACATAATTTATGCTTACCTGATAAATTTATTTCACTTGTGATGTTTCGAGTCCACGGATTCATCCTTACTTGTGGGAAGGCTAGGAAGAAAAAGGAGAAACTATAGGGTGCAGTGGTGACTGAAAGTTTAAAAAATAAAATATATATGCCTGTCTTAATAAACAGGGCGGGCCGTGGACTCGATACATCACAAGAGAAATACATTTATCAGGTAAGCATAAATTATGTTTTCTCTTGTAAGATGTATCGAGTCCACAGATTCATCCTTACTTGTGGGATACCAATACCAAAGCTATAGGAAACGGATGAAGGGAGGGACAAGACAGGGACATTAAACGGAAGGCACCACTGCTTGTAGAACCTTTCTCCCAAAAATAGCCTCAAATTTCTAAAATTTGGAAAAAAGTATGAAGCGAAGACCAAATCGCGCATTACAAATCTGTTCAACAGAAGCCTCATTTTTAAAAGCCCATGTGGAAGCCACAGCTCTAGTAGAATGAGCAGTAATTCTTTCAGGATGCTGCTGTCCAGCATTCTCATAGGCCAAACGGATAATGCTTTTCAGACAAAAGGAAAGAGAGGTAGCCGTAGCCTTTTGACCTCTCCACTTACCAGAATAGACAAATATGAAGATGGTTGACGGAAATCTTTAGTTGCTTGTAAGTAGAACTTTAAAGCACGAACCACATCAAGATTGTGCCACAGACGTTCCTTCTTTGAAGAAGGATTAGGACACAGTGAAGGAACAACAGTCTCTTGATTGATATTCTTATTAGAAACAACCTTAGGAAGAAACCCAGGTTTGGTACGCAAAACCACCTTATCTGCATGGAAAATAAGATAAGGGGAGTCACACTATAAAGCAGATAGCTCAGAAACTCTTCGAGCCGAAGAGATAGCTACTAAAAACAAAACTTTCCAAGATAGAAGCTTAATATCTATGGAATGCATAGGTTCAAACGGAACCCCTTGAAGAACTTTAAGGGCTAAGTTTAGGCGGAGCAACAGGCTTAAATACAGGCTTAATTCTTCAAAAGCCTGACTAAATGCTTTAACGTCTGGGACACCTGCCAGACGTTTGTGTAGTAGAATAGACAAAGCAGATATTTGCCCTTTTTTGGGAACTAGCTGATAATCCCTTCTCCAAACCTTCTTGGAGAAAAGACAATATTCTAGGAATCCTAATCTTACTCCAAGAGTAACCTTTGGATTCACAACAATAAAGATATTTGCGCCAAATCTTATGATAGGTCTTCCTGGTGACAGGCTTTCTAGCCTGAATAAGGGTATCAATGACCGACTCAGAGAAACCACGCTTTGATAGAATCAGGCGTTCAATCTCCAAGCAGTCAGACGCAGAGAAACTAGATTTGGATGCGTGAAAGGACCTTGGATTAGAAGGTCCCGCCTCATTGGCAGAGTCCACGGTGGAACCGAGGACATGTCCACTAGGTCTGCATACCAAGTACTGCGTGGCCACGCAGGTGCTATCAGAATCACCGAAGCTCTCTCCTGCTTGATTCTGGCAAGCAGACGTGGGAGGAAAGGAAACGGGGGAAATACATAGGCCAGATTGAAGGACCAAGGCACTGCTAGAGCATCTATCAGTACCGCCTTGGGATCCCGGGACCTGGACCCGTAACAAGGAACTTTGGCATTCTGACGGGACGCCATCAGATCCAATTCTGGTGTGCCCCATAGCTGAATCAGCTGAGCAAATACCTCCGGATGGAGTTCCCACTCCCCCGGATGAAAAGTCTGACGACTTAGGAAATCCGCCTCCCAGTTCTCTACTCCTGGGATGTGGATTGCTGAGAGATGGCAAGAGTGATCCTCTGCCCATCAGATTATTTTAGTTACCTCCATCATCGCTAGAGAACTCCTTGTTCCTCCTTGATGATTGATATAAGCTACAGTCGTGATGTTGTCCGACTGAAACCTGATGAATTTGGCCGCAGCAAGCCGAGGCCATGCCTGAAGCACATTGAATATCGCTCTAAGTTCTAGAATAATTATCGGAAGAAGAGATTCCTCCCTAGACCATAAGCCCTGTGCTATCAGGGAGTTCCAGACTGCACCCCAGTCTAGCATCTGTCGTTACAATGAGCCACTCTGGCCTGCGGAAGTACATTCCCTGAGACAGGTGGTCCTGAGACAACAACCAGAGAAGAGAATCTCTGGTCTCCTGGTCCAGATGCAGTTGAGGAGATAAATCTGCATAATCCCCATTCCACTGTTTGAGCATGCATAGTTGCAGGGGTCTGAGGTGTAGGCAGGCAAAAGGAACTATGTCCATTGCCGCTACCATGAGTCAGATTACCTCCATACACTGAGCCACTGATGGCCGAGGAATGGAATGAAGAGCTCGGCAAGTGGTTAAGAGTTTTGATTTTCTGACCTCCGTCAGAAATATTTTCATTTCTACCGAATCTATCAGAGTCCCTAAAAAGGAAACTCTTGTAAGAGGGAAGAGAGAACACTTTTTCATGTCCACCTTCCACCCGTGAGATCTCAGAAAAGCCAACACGATGCCCATGTGAGACTTGGCTAGCTGGAAAGACGACGCCTGAATTAAGATGTCGTCTAGATAAGGCGCCACTGCTATGCCCCGTGGTCGTAGAAACGCCAGAAGGGACCCTAGCACCTTTGTGAAAATTCTTGGAGCCATGGCCAACCCAAAGGGAAGGGCTACAAACTGGTAATGCCTGTTTAGAAAGACGAATCTGAGAAATTGATGATGATTTCTGTGAATAGGGATGTGTAGATACGCATCCTTTAACTCCACGGTAGTCATATATTGACCCTCCTGGATCAGAGGTAGAATAGTCCGAATAGTCTCCATTTTGAATGATGGAAGTTTGAGGAACTTGTTTAGAATTTTGAGATCCAAGATTAGTCTGAAAGTTCCCTCTTTTTTGGGAACCACAAACAGGTTTGAGTAGAACCCTAGCCCCTGTTCCTCTTTTGGGACTGGGCGGATCACCCCCATGGTATGTAGGTCTTCTACATAGCGTAAGTACTCTCTCTTTGTCTGGTTTACAGACAATCGAGAAATGTGAAATCTCCCCCTTGGAAGGGAGTCTTTGAATTCCAGAAGATATCCCTGGGACACAATTTCTAAAGCACAGGGATTGTGAACATCTCTTGCCCAAGACTGAGCGAAGCGAGAGCGTCTGACCCCTACTAGATCCGGTCCTGGATCAGGGGCTACCCCTGCATGCTGTCTTAGAGGCAGCTGCAGGCTTCTTGGCCTGTTTACCCTTGTTCCAAGCCTGGTTAGGTCTCCAGACTGACTTGGATTGGGCAAAATTCCCCTCTTGCTTTGCAGCAGAGGAACCTGAAGCGGGACCACTCTTAAAGTTCCGAAAGGAACGAAAATTATTTTGTTTGGTCCTCATCTTATTTGATCTATACTGAGGAAGGGTATGACCTTCCAGTGATGTCTGAAATAACCTCTTTCAGTTCAGGCCCGAATAGGGTCTTTCCTTTGAAAGGGATGTTCAAAAGTCTAGATTTAGATGACACATCAGCAGAGCAGGACTTAAGCCATAACGCCCTGCGTGCTAAAATGGCAAAACCTGAATTCTTTGCTGCTAATTTAGCCAGTTGAAATGTGGTATCTGTAATAAAAGAATTAGCCAACTTAAGGGCCTTAATTCTGTCCATAATCTCCTCTAATGGAGTCTCCATCTGAAAAGCCTCTTCTAGAGCCTCAAACCAGAAAGCAGCTGCAGTAGTTACAGGAACAATGCACGCAATAGGTTGGAGAGAAAAACCCTGATGAACAAAAATGTTCTTCTTTAGACCCTAATTTTTTATCCATAGGATCTTTGAAAGCACAACTGTCTTCGATAGGTATAGTTGTACGCTTAGACAGAGTAGAAATAGCTCCCTCCACCTTAGGAACTGTCTGCCACGAGTCCCGCATGATGTCAGATATGGGAAACATTTTCTTAAAAACAGGAGGGGGAGAGAACGGAATACCTGGTCTATCCCACTCCTTAGTAATAATATTCACAATCCTCTTAGGGACTGGAAAAACATCAGTGTAAACAGGAACCTCTAAGTATTTATCCATTTTACACAATTTCTCTGGAACCACTATAGGATCACAATCATCTAGAGTCGCTAATACCTCCCTGAGCAATAAGCGGAGGTGTTCAAGCTTAAATTTAAAGGTCGTCATATATCAGAATCTGTCTGAGGAAGCGTCTTTCCTGAATCAGAAATTTCTCCCTCAGATAACAAATCCCTCACCCCTACTTCAGAGCATTGTGAGGGCATATCAGATAGGGCTACTAAAGCGTCAGACGGCTCAGCATTTTTCCTAAACCCAGAGCTGTCCCGCTTTCCTTGTAAACCAGGCAGTTTAGATAAAACCTCTGTGAGGGTTGTATTCATAACTGTGGCCATATCTTGTAAAGTAAAATAATTTGACGCACTAGAGGTACTTAGCGTCACTTGTGCGGGCGTTACTGGTTGTGACACTTGGGGAGAGCTAGATGGCGAACCCTCATTTACTTCTGACTGAGAATCATCTATTGCTCTATTTTTAAGTGCTAATATATGTTCTTTGTAGTTTATAGACATATCAGTACAATTGGGACACATTCTAAGAGGGGGTTCCACAATGGCTTCCAAACATATTGAACAAGGATTTTCCTTGGTGTCAGACATGTTAAACAGGCTAGTAATGTAACAAGCAAGCTTGGAAAACACTGTAATCAAAGTAAATAAAACTTAGAATTAAAACGGTACTGTGCCTTTAAGAGAAAAAAAGCTGCACAAATTCTGCAAAACAGTGTAAAAAAGCAGTAAACTTAACAAAACTTTTACAGTAGCATCATAAAGACTTAGTGACTTTGCACAGCTATGCAAATAAACCGGATTGAAAAACGTCCAAACCGGTAAAAAAGACTTTCAGCACCTTGCCACAGCTCTGCTGTGGCTCCTACCTGCCCTTCAGAACGATTTGTGGGGAAAAAAACTTCTTTTACAGCCCTCAAACACAGCAGGAACCTCAGGAGAAGCAGTTAGATGCCTCTGAGGAAAAGAAACTGCGCAACTTAGGTGCGAAAATAGGCCCCTCCCACCTCACTCGATGTTTTGAGGCCTATCAGACAAACACCAGAGTGTCTCTTAATTAACCATGTGGGTTAAAAAAACCAAAACAAGCCACAATGACCCCTTTAGTCCCTTCAAAAAAACGTTATAATTGCATCATTCACTGAATTAAAAAAAAAAAAAAAAAAAAAAAAAAAAGTTTTTGTTTAACAGTGTCACCAGTAACTAATGAGCCCTTCAAGCTAGCTGAAATTCCTATCCAAGAGTCTGAATACAGCTTACCCTTCCCTCATGGGAATATTGCCAGCCTTTTCAAGAATTAACACAGTCTGTCTAGAAAAATATAGACTGAACATACCTCATATGCAGCTTAGCATGCAAACCGTTCCCCCAACTTAAGTTTTCCTGTACTCTTCAGCCCTTGTGAGAACAGCAGTGGATCTTAGTTACAAAGTGCTAAGATCATCATCCTCCTTGCAGAAATCTTCATCCCTTTTCTGCCAGAGAGTAAATAGTACACACCGGTACCATTTAAAATAACAAACTTTTGCTTGAGAAAATAAAAAACTAACATTTTTGTCACCACACTCCTCTTGCCCTTCCTAGCAGTTAAGCAGGCAGAGAGAATGACTGGGGGGTGGAGCTAAGGGAGGAGCTATATAGACAGCTCTGCTGTGGGTGCTCTCTCTGCCACTTCCTGTAGGGAAGGAGAATATCCCACAAGTAAGGATGAATCCGTGGACTCGATACATCTTACAAGAGAAAATAAATACGTTTTTCTCATAATTGAAAAGAAAAAACTTAAAACATAAGCAGAGGAATCAAACTGAAACAGCTGCCTGAAGAACTTTTCTACCAAAAACTGCTTCCGAAGAGGCAAATACATAAAAATGGTAGAATTTAATAAATGTATGCAAAGAAGACAAAGTTGCTGCTTTGCAAATCTGATCAAAAGAAGTTTCATTCTTAAAAGCCCACGAAGTGGAGACTGATCTAGTAGAATGAGCTGTGATTCTCTGAGGCGGGGCCTGACCCGACTCCAAATAAGCCTTATGAATTAAAAGCTTTAACCAAGATGCCAAGGAAATAGCAGAAGCTTTCTGACCTTTCCTAGAACCGGAAAAGACAACAAATAGACTAGAAGTCTTCCTGAAATCTTTAGTAGCTTCAACATAATAATTCAAAGCTCTTACAACATCCAGAGAATGTAAGGATCTCTCCAAAGAACAAAAACCGAATCCTTCCCCCAAGGAATCTGTTTCCAATTGGAAGCCTTCCTCAAATTGGAATAAGTCCAAGCCATTTAAGAAACCAAAGTCAGCCCCTAAGTCCGCATGAAGGTGCAGCCCTCATTCCAGCTCAGCTGGTAGGGGGCAGATTAAGGTTTTTCAAGGATATTTGGATAAATTCTGTCCAAAATCAATGGATTCAGAGCATTGTCTCTCAAGGGTATTGAATAGGATTCAGAGTAAGACCTCCGGTGAGATTTTTTTCTCTCACGTATCCCAGCAAATCCAGTAAAAGCTCAGGCTTTCCTGATGTGTGTTTCAGACCTGGATTCTTCAGGGGTAATCATGCCAGCTCCTTTTCAGGAACAAGGTTTGGGGTTTTATTCAAATCTATTCATTGTCCCAAAGAAGGAAAATGTATTCAGACCAGTTCTGATCTGAAAATTTTGAATCGTTATGTAAGATACCAACTTTCAAGATGGTGACTATAAGGACTATTCTGCCTTTTGTTCAGCAAGGACATTATATATCCACAATAGACTTGCAGGATGCATACCTTCATATTCCGATTCATCCAGAACATTACCAGTTCCTGAGATTCTCTTTTCTAGACCAGCATTACCAATTTGTTGCTCTTCCATTTGGCCTAGCAACAGCTCCAAGAATCTTTTCAAAGGTTCTAGGTGCCCTACTCTCTGTAATCAGAGATCAGGGTATTGCAGTGTTTCCTTATTTGGACGATATCTTGGTACTAGCTCAGTCTTTACGTTCTGCAGAATCTCACACAAATCAACTAGTGTTGTTTCTTCGGAAACATGGTTGGAGGATCAATTTACCAAAAAGTTTCTTGATTCCTCAGATAAGGGTCACCTTTTTAGGCTTCCAGATAGATTCAGTGACCATGACTCTGTCTTGAACAGAAACGAGATGTTTAAAATTGGTTGCAGCCTGCCAGCACCTTCAGTCTCAGTCATTCCCTTCAGTGGCTATGTTCATGGAAGTTTTAGGTCTCATGACTGCAGCATCGGACGCAATCCCCTTTGCTCGTTTTCACATGAGACCTCTACAGCTTTTGTATGCTGAACCAATGGTGCAGGGATTATACAAAGATGTCACAATTAATATCCTTAAATCCCAATGTTCGACACTCTCTGATGTGGTGGATAGATCATTATCGTTTAGTTCAAGGGGCTTTTTTTCTTCGGCCAACCTGGACTGTGATCACAACAGATGCGAGTCTTTCAGGTTGGGGAGCTGTTTGGGGATCTCTGACAGCACAAGGGGTTTGGAAATCTCAAGAGGCGAGATTACCAATAAATATTTTAGAACTCCGTACAATTCTCAGAGCTCTTCAGTTTTGGCCTCTGTTGAAGTGAGAACCGTTCATTTGTTTTCAGACAGACAATATCACAACAGTGGCATATGTCAATCATTAGGGTGGGACTCACAGTCCACAAGCTATGAAAGAAGTATCTCGGATACTTGCATGGGCGGAATCCAGCTCCTGTCTAATCTGTGTAGTGCATATCCCAGGTGTAGACAATTGGGAGGCGGATTATCTCAGCAGTCAGACTTTACATCCAGGTGAGTGGTCTGTCCATTCAGATGTGTTTTCTCAGATTGTTCAGATGTGGGGTCTTCCAGAGATAGATCTCATAGCCTCTCATCTAAACAAGAAACTTCCCAGATACCTGTCCAGGGACGTTCAGGCGGAAGCAGTGGATGGGCTGACACTTCATTGGTGTTATCATCCTGCATTTTCCCGCCTCTAGTTCTTCCAAGAGTGATCTCCAAAATCATCATGGAACAATTGTTTGTGTTGCTGGTGGCTCCAGCATGGCCACACAGGTTTTGGTATGCGGATCTGGTTCGGATGTCCAGTTGCCAACCTTGGCCACTTCCGTTAAGGCCGGACCTACTGTCTCAAGGTCAGTTTTTCCATCAGGATCTCAAATCATTAAATTAGAAGGTATGGAAATTGAACACTTAGTGCTAAGTCATAGAGGTTTCTCTGACTCCGTGATTAATACTATGTTACAAGCTCGTAAATCTGTCTCTAGAAAGATTTATTAGAGAGTTTGGAAGACTTACATTTCATGGTGTTCTCTTAAATTCTATTGGCATTCTTTTAGTATTCCTAGAATTTTACAGTTTCTTCAGGATGGTTTGGATAAGGATTTGTCTGCTAGTTCCTTGAAGGGACAAATCTCTGCTCTGTTTTATTTCACAGAAAGATTGCTATACTTACTGATATTCACTGTTTTGTACAGGCTTTAGTTCGTATTAAGCCTGTCATTAAATCAATTTCTCCTCCTTGGAGTCTTAATTTGGTTTTGAAGGCTTTACAGGTTCCTCCATTTGAGCCTATGCATTCTTTGGACATTAAACTACTTTCTTGGAAAGTTTTATTCCTTTTGGCTATCTCTTCTGCTAGAAGAGTTTCTGAGCTATCTGCTCTTTCTTGTGAGTCTCCTTTTCTGATTTTTCATCAAGATAAGGCAGTTTTGCGGACTTCTTTTCAAATTTTACCTAAGGTTGTGAATTCTAACAACATTAGTAGAGAAATTGTTGTCCTTCCTTGTGTCCTAATCCTAAGAATTCTTTGGAAAGATCCTTACATTCTTTGGATGTGGTAAGAGCTTTGAAATATTATGTGGAAGCTACTAAAGATTTCAGGAAGACTTCCAGTCTATTTGTTTTATTTTCTGGACCTAGGAAAGGTCAGAAGGCTTCTGCTATTTCCTTGGCTTCTTGGTTAAAACTTTTGATTCATCAAGCTTATTTGAAGTTGGGTCAGGCCCCGCCTCAGAGAATTACAGCTCATTCTACTAGATCAGTCTCCACTTCGTGGGCCTTTAAGAATGAAGCTTCAGTTGATCAGATTTGCAAAGCGGCAACTTGGTCCTCTTTGCATACATTTACTAAATTCTACTGTTTTGATGTATTTGCTACTTCTGAAGCAGTTTTTGGTAGAAAAGTTCTTTAGGCAGCTGTTTCAGTTTGATTCTTCTGCTTTTGATTTAAGTTTTTTCCATTCATTTATGAGAATAAACTTATTTTTTTGGGTTGTGGATTATTTTTTTCAGCGGAAAATGGCTGTTTTTATTTTTATCCCTCCGTCTCTAGTGACTCTTGCGTGGAGTTCCACATCTTGGGTATTGCTATCCCATACGTCACTAGCTCATGGACTTTTGCCAATTACATGAAAGAAAACATAATTTATGTAAGAACTTACCTGATAAATTCATTTCTTTCATATTGGGAAGAGTCCATGAGGCCCAACCTTTTTTTGGTGGTTATGATTTTTTGTATAAAGCACAATTATTTCCAAATTTATTTTGTTGATGCTTTCTACTCCTTTCTTTATCACCCCACTGCTTGGCTATTTGTTTAACTGAATTGTGGGTGTGGTGAGGGGTGTATTTATAGGCATTTTGAGGTTTGGGAAACTTTGCCCCTCCTGGTAGGATTGTATATCCCATACGTCACTAGCTCATAGACTCTTGCCAATATGAAAGAAATGAATTTATCAGGTAAGTTCTTACATAAATTATTTTATTTCCTTATAAGGCAGTTTCAGGAATGGGAAAAAAATGCAAACAGCATATCCCTCTGATAGAGAAAAAAAGGCAAGAGGCATATAGCAATGGGGTTTTAAATAATGAAAATATTTGGCGCCAAGTATGACGCACAACACAAACAGAAAAAAAAAATTGGCACTAACAACATCCGAAATTACACACTCGCGTCATTGAAGACGCAACCCTGTGAAAGGACTTGGCGTCGACTAAGACAATGGAAAACAGAATTTATGTAAGAACTTACCTGATAAATTCATTTCTTTCATATTGGCAAGAGTCCATGAGCTAGTGACATATGGGATATACAATCCTACCAGGAGGGGCAAAGTTTCCCAAACCTCAAAATGCCTATACATACACACCTCACCACACCCACAATTCAGTTTAACGAATAGCCAAGCAGTGGGGTGATAAAGAAAGGAGTAGAAAGCATCAACAAAGGAAATTTGGAAATAATTGTGCTTTATACAAAAAATCATAACCACCATAAAAAGGGTGGGCCTCATGGACTCTTGCCAATATGAAAGAAATTAATTTATCAGGTAAGTTCTTACATAAATTATGTTTTCTTTCATGTACTCTTTCATGTTTCAAGAGTCACTAGAGAGGGAGGGAATAAAATAAAAACAGCCATATACCGCTGAAAAAATTAGTCCACAACCCAAAAAAATAAGTTTATTTCCATTTGAAAGAAAAAAAACTTAAATCAAAAGCAGAATAATCAAACTGAAACAGCTGCCTGAAGAACTTTTCTACCAAAAACTACTTCCGAAGAAGCAAATACATCATAACGGTAGAATTTAGTAAATGTATGCAAAGAGGACCAAGTTGCTGCTTTGCAAATCTGATCAACTGAAGCTTCATTCTCAAAAGCCCACGAAGTGGAGACTGATCTAGTAGAATGAGCTGTAATTCTATGAGGCGGGGCTTGACCCGACTCCAAATAAGCTTGAAGAATCAAAAGCTTTAACCAAGAGGCCAAGGAAATAGCAGAGGCCTTCTGACCTTTCCTAGGAAAATATAACAAATAGACTAGAAGTCTTCCTGAAATCTTTAGTAGCTTCAACATAATATTTCAAAGCTCTCACCACATCCAAAGAATGTAAGGATCTTTCCAAAGGATTCTTAGGATTAGGAGACAAGGAAGGGACAACAATTTCTCTACTAATGTTGTTAGAATTCACAACCTTAGGAAAAAATTCAAAAAAAGTCTGCAAAACCGCCTTATCCTGATGAAAAATCAGAAAAGGAGATTCACAAGAAAGAGCAGATAGCTCAGAAACTCTTCTAGCAGAAGAGATGGCCAAAAGGAACAACACTTTCCAAGAAAGTAGTTTAATGCCCAAAGAATGCATAGGCTCAAATAGAGGAGCCTGTAAAGCCTTCAGAACCAAAGACTCCAATGAGGAGAAATTGAATTAATGACAGGCTGAATACAAACTAAAGCCTGTACAAAACAGTGTATATCAGGAAGTATAGCAATCTTTCTGTGAAATAAAACAGAAAGAGCAGAGATTTGTCCTTTCAAGGAACTTGCAGACAAAACCTTATCCAAACCATCCTGAAGAAACTGTAAAATTCTAGGAATTCTAAAAGAATGCCAAGAAAATTTATGAGAAGAACACCATGAAATGTAAGTCTTCCAAACTCTATAATAAATATTTCTAGAGACAGATTTACGAGCTTGTAACATAGTATTAATCACTGAGTCAGAGAAACATCTATGACTTAGAACTAAGCGTTCAATTTCCATACTTTCAAATTTAATGATTTGAGATCCTGATGGAAAAACGGACCTTGAGATAGTAGGTCTGGCCATAACGAAAGTGGCCAAGGCGGGCAACTGGACATCCGAACCAGATACGCATACCAAAACCTGTGTGGCCATGCTGGCGCCACCAGCAACACAAATTATTGTTCCATGATGATTTTGGAAATCATTCTTAGAAGGAGAACTAGAGGCGGGAAGATGTAAGCAGGATGATAACGCCAAAGAAGTGTCAGCGCATCCATTGCTTCCGCCTGAACATCCCTGGACCTGGATAGGTATCTGGGAAGTTTCTTGTTTAGATGAGAGGCCATGAGATCTATCTCTGCAAGACCCCACATCTGAACAAACTGAGAAAACAAATGAACGATTCTCTCTTTAACAGAGGCCAAAACTGAAGAGCTCTGAGAATTGCACGGAGTTCTAAAATATTTAATGGTAATCTCGCCTCTTGAGATTTCCAAACCCCTTGTGCTGTCAGAGATCCCCAAACAGCTCCCCAACCTGAGAGACTCACATCTGTTGTGATCACAGTCCAGGTTGGCCAAACAAAAGAAGCCCCTTGAACTAAACGATGGTGATCTATCCACCATGTCAGAGAGTGTCGTACATTGGGATTTAAGTATATTAATTGTGATATCTTTGTATAATCCCTGCATCATTGATTCAGCATACAAAGCTGAAGAGGTGTCATGTGAAAATGAGCAAAGGGGATCGCATCCGATGCTGCAGTCATGAGACCTAAAACTTCCATGCACATAGCCACTGAAGGGAATGACTGAGACTGAAGGTGCCGGCAGGCTGCAACCAATTTTAAACGTCTCTTGTCTGTTAGAGACAGAGTCATGGACACTGAATCTATCTGGAAGCCTAAAAAGGTGACCCTTGTCTGAGGAATCAAGAAACTCTTTGGTAAATTAATCCTCTAACCATGTTTCCGAAGAAACAACACTAGTTGATTTGTGTGAGATTCTGCAGAACGTAAAGATTCTTGGAGCTGTTGCTAGGCCAAATGGAAGAGCAACAAATTGGTAATGCTTGTCTAGAAAAAAGAATCTCAGAAACTGATAATGTTCTGGATGAATCGGAATATGAAGGTATGCATCCTGCAAGTCTATTGTGGACATATAATGTCCTTGCTGAACAAAAGGCAGAATAGTCCTTATAGTCACCATCTTGAAAGTTGGTACTCTTACATAACGATTCAAAATTTTCAGATCCAGAACTGGTCTGAATAAGTTTTCCTTCTTTGGGAGAAAGAATAGATTTGAATAAAACCCCAAACCTTGTTCCAGAAGAGGAACTGGCATGATTACCCCTGAAGACTCCAGGTCTGAAACACACTTCAGGAAAGCCTGAGCTTTTACTGGATTTACTGGGATACGTGAGAGAAAAAAATCTTCTCACAGGAGGTCTTACTCTGAATCCTATTCAATACCCTTGAGAGACAATGCTCTGAATCCATTGATTTTGAACAGATTTTATCCAAATATCCTTGAAAAACCTTAATCTGCCCCCTACCAGCTGAAATGGAATGAGGGCCGCACCTTCATGCGGACTTAGGGGCTGACTTTGGTTTCCTAAAAGGCTTGGATTTATTCCAATTTGAGGAAGGCTTCCAATTGGAGGCAGATTCCTTGGGGGAAGGATTGAATTTTTGTTCCTTATTCTGAGGAAAGGAACGAAAACAGTTAGAAGCCTTAGATTTACCCTTAGGTTTTTTTATCCTGAGGCAGAAAAACTCCCTTTCCCCCAGTAACAGTTGAAATAATAGAATCCAACTAGGACCCAAATAAATTATTACCTTGGAAAGAAAGAGATAGTAATCTTAGAAATAGATGTCATATCAGCATTCCAGGATTTAAGCCACAAAGCTCTTCTAGCTAAAATAGCTAAAGACATGGATCTAACATCAATTTTGATAATATCAAAAAATGGCATCACAAATAAAATGATTAGCATATTGCAGTAAGCGAATAATGCTAGATAAGTCAGAATCCAATTCCTGTTGCGCTAAATTCTCCAACCATAAAGTTGATGCAGCCGCAACATCAGCCAAAGAAATTGCCGGTCTAAGAAGATGACCTTAATATACATAGGCCTTCCTTAGATAAGATTCAAGCTTCCTATCTAAAGGATCCTTAAAGGAAGTACTATCTTCCATAGGAATAGTGGTACGTTTAGCAAGAGTAGAAATAGCCCCATCAACTCTGGGGATCTTTTCCCAAAACTCTATAGATTTTTCTGGTAAAGGATACAATTTTTTAAGCCTTGAAGAAAGAAAAAGAAGTACCTGGCTTATTCCATTCCTTTAGAAATCATATCAGAAATAGCCTCAGCAATAGGAAAAACCCCTGGAGAAACCACAGGAGGTTTAAAAACAGCATTTAAATGTTTATTAGACTGAACGTCAAGAGGACTGGTTACCTCAATATCCAAAGTAATTAACACTTCTTTTAATAAAGAAAGCATATACTCAATTTTAAATAAATAAGTAGATTTGTTAGTGTCAATGTCTGAGGAAGGATCTTCTGAATCAGATAGATCCTCATCAGAAGAGGATAAATTATTACGTTGTTGGTCATTTGAAATTTCATCAACTAAATGAGAAGTTTTAAAAGACCTTTTACATTTATTTGAAGGTGGAAATGCAGACAAAGCCTTCAGAATAGAATCAGAAACAAATTCTTTAAAATTTACAGGTATATCATGCACATTAGAAGTTGAAGGAACTGCAACTGGCAATGTACTATTACTAATGGATACACTATCTGCATGTAAAAGTTTATCATGATAACTATTACAAATGACATTCGGCGAGATGATTTCTACAATTTTACAACAAATTCACTTAGCTTTGGTTGAACCGATGTCACGCAGCAATGTTCCAGTAGAAGCTTCTGAGGCAGGATCATGTTGAGACATCTTGCAAAATGTAAGATAAAAAACAACATATAAAGCAAAATTATCTATTTCCTTATATGACAGTTTCAGGAATGGGAAAAAATGCACCTAGCCCTCTGATAGAAAAAAAGCAAGAGGCAAACATCAATGGGGTATTGAAATAATAAAAACGTTTGGCGCCAAGTATGACGCACAACGTAACTAAACTTTTTTGGCGGCAAAAAAATAACCGGAAATGACACACTCGCGTCACTAATGACGCAACAGTATGAAAGGTCTCGGCGTCAAGTATGACGCCGGAAGTGACGAACTTGCGTCATAGACGTACTTTTCCGCGGCAAAAAAATTTGCGCGCCAAGAATGACGCAATAAAGTTTCACATTTGTCGCACCCGCGGGCCTAATACCGCCCGCAATTTGTAAGAAGTAGTCAATTGAAAAAAAGACTAAACCCCAGGTAAGAAATAATTTTCATATTTAAAAGATGTTTATATTCCCCAAATATGAAACTGACAGTCTGCAGAAGGAAATACATGAACCTGACTCATGGCAAATATAAGTACAATACATATATTTAGAACTTTATATAAATGCATAAAGTGCCAAACCATAGCTGAGGTGTCTTAAGAAATAAAAAACATACTTACCAAAAGACACCCATCCACATATAGCAGATAGCCAAACCAGTAATAAAAGTTATTAGTAGAGGTAATGGTAAATTCAGAGTATATCGTCGATCTGAAAAGGGAGGTAGGAGATGAATCTCTACGACTGATAACAGAGAACCTATGAAATAGACCCCCGTTAGGGAAATCATCATATTCAATAAGTGATACTCCCTTCACGTCCCTCTGACATTCGCTGTACTCTGAGAGGAATCGGGCTTCAACAATGCTGAGAAGCGCATATCAACGTAGAAATTATAGCACAAACTTACTTCACCACCTCCATAGGAGGCAAAGTTTGTAAAACTGAATTGTGGGTGTGGTGAGGGGTGTATTTATAGGCATTTTGAGGTTTGGGAAACTTTGCCCCTCCTGGTAGGATTGTATATCCCATATGTCACTAGCTCATGGACTCTTGCCAATTACATGAAATAAATGACGAATTTGCATCATCGAAACGTAACTTTGCGCCAAAAAATATTGTGTCAAAAATGACGTAATATATTTCGGCATTTTGCGCCCTCGCAAGCCTAATTTTGCCCTCAAATTTAAAATGACAGTGAATTGAAAAAAAAGACTATACCCCAGGTAAGAAATAAATTTTTTCGATGCAAGCCTGAAGCATGGTATCAATGACTGACTCAGAAAATATACGTTTAGCAAAAACTAAGCATTCAATCTCCAAGCAGTCAGGTTCAGAGAAACTAGATTTGGATGGAGGAAATGACCCTGAGTTAGAAGGTCCTTCCTCAGATGTAACCTCTAAGGAGGAAGAGATGACATCTTCACTAGGTCTGCAAACCAGATCCTGCGAGGCATGCAGGCGCTATTAGAATTACAGGCGCTCTCTCCTGCTTGATACGAGCAATGACTCATGGTAGGAGAGCAAAAGGCGGAAACAGGTATGCAAGACCGAAATCCCAAGGAACCGCCAGAGCATCTATCAGGGCGGCCTGAGGATCTCTTGACCTTGAACCTACTTTGGAAGCTTGGCGTTCTGACGAGACGCCATAAGATCCAACTCCGGAAACACCCACCTGAGGGTTATCTTTGAGAACACCTCTGAATGGAAAGCCCACTCCCCGGGATGAAAAGTCTGTCTGCGCAAAAAATCCGCCTCCAATTGTCCACTCCTGGAATGTGGATGGCAGATTGGAGACAATTGTGAGCTTCCGCCCACTGTATAATACAGGTCACCTCCTTTATGGCAAAGGAACTCAGAGTTCTTCCCTGGTGGTTAATGTAAGCCACTGAGGTGATGATGTCCGACTGGAATGTGATAAACCGGGCTAAAAGACAACTGAGACCAAGCTATCAAGGCATTGAAAATTGCTCTCAACTCTAAGATGTTTTGGGAAGAGAGGACTCCTCCCGAGTCCACAGGCCCTGAGCTTTTAATGAGCCACAGACTGCTCCCCAGCCTAACAGTCTGGTATCAGTGGTCACAATCACCAAGGAGGGTCTCAGGAAGCATGTGTCCTGAGACAGATGATCCTGAGAAATCCACCACGAGAGTCTCTTGTTAGAGGATCCAAATCTATCCCCTGGGATAGATCTGAATAGTCCCCATTCCATTGACTGAGCATGCATAGTTGTAGAGATCTTAGATGAAATCGAGCAAAAGGAAGAATGTCCATGGAGGAAACTATCAGACGTCCGTCAGGAAAATTTTCATAGATAGGCAATCTATGATGGTCCCTAAGAAACACACCCTTTTAGCTGGAGCAAGGGAACTCTTCTCCAGATTCACTTTCCATCCGTGGGAACGTAGAAAAGACAAGATCTCTGTATGAGACACTGCTAGTTGAAAAGATGACGCCTGATCCAAGATGTCGTCCAGGTAAGGCGCCACCACAATTCCCTGAGACCTGACAACTGCCAAGAAAGCCCCCAGAACCTTTGTGAAAATTCTGGGAGCTGTGGCAAGGCCAAACGGAAGTGCAACAAATTGAAAGTGCTTGTCTAGAAAAGCAAATCTCAGGAACTGGTGATGATCCCTGTGAATGGGAACATGAAGATACGCGTCCTTCAGGTTTATGGTCGTCATGAACTGACCCTCTTGGACCAAAGGAAGAAGGGAATGAATAGTTTCCATTTTAAAGGACGGTACCCTGAGAAATTTGTTGAGACATTTTAGATCTAAAATGGGTTGAAAAGTTCCCTCTTTTTTGGGAACCACAAACGTTTTTCAATAGAATCCTAGACCATTTTCCCTTACCGGAACTGGAACAATCACTCCCAAGGAGGAAAGGTCATGAACGCAGCTGAAGGCGGCCTCTCTTTTTACCTGGTCTGCAGATAATCTTGAGAGGAGGAATCTGCCCCTGGGAGGACAAGTCTTGAATCCTATTTTGTAACCTTGAGATACGATGTCCACATAGCAAGGGTCTGGGACATCGCGTATCCAAGCTTGACGAAAAAAGGAAAGTCGGCCCCCACTTGATCCAATACCGTAACAGGGTGGACACTTCATGCTGATTTAGCCTTCGATGAAGGCTTCTTTGACTGTTTCCCCTTATTCCAAGGCTGATAGGATCTCCAAGAGGACTTGGACTGCACCCGCTTGGAAGACTTTTGAAGTTACGAAAGGAACGAAAATTAGAAATTTGGCACCCCTTAGGTCTATTCTTCTCGTCTTGTGGTAGAAAAGACCCCTTTCCACCTGTAATTTCAGAAATTATCTCCACCAGACCAGGACCAAAAAGGGTCTTGCCCCTTGTAAGGTAACGACAGGAGCTTGGACTTGGAGGTAACATCAGCTGACCAAGATTTTAGCCACAGAGCCCTGCAAGCTAGAACAGTGAAGTCAGACATGTTGGCTCCCAGTCTAATGACTTGCATGTTGGCATCAGAGATAAAGGAATTGGCCAGTTTGAGAGTCTTGATCCTATCTTGGATCTCCTCTAACAAAGTCTCCTCTAAAATCAGCTCAGACAAAGCATCACATCAATAAGATGTTGCACTTGCTACCGTAGCAATACAAACAGCAGGTTGCCATTGTAATCCCTGATGAATGTACATTTTCTTTAAATAAGCCTCCAGCTTTTATCCATGGGATCCGTCAACGAACAGCTATCCCCTATAAGAATCGTGGTTCTCTTAGAGTAGAAATAGCTCCTTCCACCTTAGGCACAGTGCGCCATGAGTCCCGAATGGAATCAGCAACAGGAAACCTCTTTTTAAAAATGACTAATCTCATTCCTGTAATATGATCTCCTACACACGATTTGGAAATAATTCCACGGAAGAAGGATCATCATAGTATTTATTAAGTTTACTAGACATTTCAAAGTTGACCGTGAAGTCGTCCAAAGTAGCCAGTACCATCTTTAAAAGTAAACAAAGGAGTTCAAACTTAAATCTGAATTCACCCTCAGAAGCTACCAAGGTATCTTCCTCATCAGATTTATGAGGGAGGTCAACCCTCACAGAAGAGGATGGAACAGACACCTTACTAGCAGAAATATGATATGATTTCCTCTTGCGCTTACCCACAATGGAAAAGGCAGATAAGGCTGCAGATACTGCAGAAAATATCTGTGCAGCAAAATCTGCAGGCAAATACACAGTCTCTCTACACATACTGATAGTGCCTGCGCACTGTCCCAATAAATCCTTGACAAAATATTGAATAAGTCCCAATTTTATAATAATGCAGAAATAAACTTCTGAAAGTGCAAGTATCCAATACCTATAAGACAAAAGCACTTACTTGCATATCCAGCTGTTGGGCAGGAAGACAGCTTACAAGGTGTGAAAGACACACTCCAACCAGAGACCAGTAGAAAAAGAAAAGAACAGAGTAACCAACTCTGGCTTTCTATAACAGGGGTAGCAACAATGTTAGAAGCATGACAAAGACAACCTCACCACCTTCTAACTGCTAAAAGCCACCATTACTCTTACTCAAGAGATTGACGTGGACAGAGCTAAACCCCAATCCTTGCTTGTAGGAAAAATATCCATAAAAGGAATAAATATTTCTTCAGACACCAATTTTCACATCCTCCATTAACAGAGGCAAAGAGAATGACTGGGGGTTATGGGTAAGGGAAGTGATACTTAACAGCTCTGCTGGGGTCCTCTGTCTCCTCTTGCTGGCCAGGAGAGAATATCCCACTAGTAATTGGAATGACGTTGTGGACTCTCCATGTCTTAGGAAAGAAATTTGTGTTTCTAATTATTTTTCTAAATATTTTTGAATATCGGGCCTTTAGAGAGAACAATGGAAAAACATAATTTATGCTTACCTGATAAATTTATTTCTCTTGTGGTGTATCCAGTCCATGGATCATCCATTACTTGTGGGATATTCTCCTTCCCAACAGGAAGCTGCAAGAGGATCACCCACAGCAGAGCTGTCTATATAGCTCCTCCCCTAACTGCCACTACCAGTCATTCGACCGAAGACAAGCAAGAGAAAGGAGAAACTATAGGGTGCAGTGGTGACTGTAGTTTAAAAATAAAAAAAAAAACACCTGCCTTAAAATGACAACGCGGGCCGTGGGCTGGATACACCACAAGAGAAATAAATTTATCAGTTAAGCATAAATTATGTTTTCTCTTGTAAGGTGTATCCAGTCCACGGATCATCCATTACTTGTGGGATACCAATACCAAAGCTATAGGACACGGATGAAGGGAGGGACAAGGCAGACGCTGAAACGGAAGGCACCACTGCCTGCAAGACCTTTCTCCCAAAAATAGCCTCCGAAGAAGCAAAAGTATCAAATTTATAGAACTTTGAAAAAGTATGAAGCGAAGACCAAGTCGCCGCCTTACAAATCTGTTCAACAGAAGCCTCATTTTTAAAAGCCCATGTGGAAGCAACCACTCTAGTAGAATGAGCTGTAATCCTTTCAGGAGGCTGCTGGCCAGCAGTCTCATAAGCTAAGCGTATTATACTCCTTAGCCAAAAAGAAAGAGGTTGCCGAAGCCTTTTGGCCTCTCCTCTGTCCAGAGTAGACAACAAACAATGCAGATGTTTGACGAAAATCTTTAGTAGCTTGTAAATAAAACTTTAAAGCACAAACCACTTCAAGATTGTGTAAAAGACGTTCCTTCTTTGAAGAAGGATTAGGACACAGTGACGGTACAACAATCTCCTGATTGATATTTTTATTAGATACCACCTTAGGTAAAAAAACAGGTTTGGTACGTAACACTACCTTATCTGCATGAAAAATGAGATAAGGGGAATCACATTGTAAAGCAGATAACTCCGAAACTCTTCGAGCCGAGGAGATAGCTACTAAAAACAGAACCTTCCAGAATAAGAGCTTAATATCTATGGAACGCAAAGGTTCAAACGGAACCCCTTGAAGAACCTTAAGAACTAAATTTAAACTCCAAGGCGCAGCAACAGGTTTAAACACAGGCTTGATTCTGACTAAAGCCTGACAAAACGCCTGCACGTCTGGAACCTCAGCCAGACGTTTGTGCAAAAGAATAGACAGAGCAGAAATCTGTCCTTTTAAGGAACTAGCTGACAAACCCTTCTCCAATCCTTCTTGGAGAAAAGATAATATCCTAGGAATCCTGACTTTACTCCATGAGTAACCCTTGGATTCACACCAATGAAGATATTTACACCATATCTTATGATATATTTTCCTGGTGACAGGCTTTCGCGCCTGTATTAAGGTATCAATGACTGACTCGGAGAAACCACGCTTTGATAAAATCAAGCGTTCAATCTCCAAGCAGTCAGCCGCAGAGAAATTAGATTTGGATGGTTGAAAGGACCCTGAAGTAGAAGGTCCTGCCTCAGAGGCAGAGTCCATGGTGGAAAGGATGACATGTCCACCAGATCTGCATACCAAGTCCTGCGTGGCCACGCAGGTGCTATCAAAATTACCGATGCTCTCTCCTGTTTGATCTTGGCAATCAGACGAGGGAGCAGAGGAAACGGTGGAAACACATAAGCCAGGTTGAAGGACCAAGGTGCTGCTAGAGCATCTATCAGCGCTGCCTTGGGATCCCTGGACCTGGATCCGTAACAAGGAAGCTTGGCGTTCTGGCGAGACGCCATGAGATCCAGTTCTGGTTTGCCCCAACGTTGAATCAACTGTGCAAACACCTCCGGATGGAGCTCCCACTCCCCCGGATGAAAAGTCTGACGACTTAGAAAATCTGCCTCCCAGTTCTCTACTCCTGGGATATGGTTAGCTGATAGATGGCAAGAGTGAATCTCTGCCCATTGCATTATCTTTGAAACCTGAAGAGCATTGAATATCGCTCTTAGTTCCAGAATGTTTATTGGAAGGAGTGCTTCCTCCTGAGTCCACGACCCCTGAGCCTTCAGAGAGTTCCAGACTGCACCCCAGCCCAAAAGGCTGGCATCTGTTGTTACTAATGTCCAATCTGGCCTGCGGAAGGTCATATCTTTGGACAGATGGACCCGAGATAGCCACCAGAGAAGAGAATCCCTGGTCTCTTGATCCAGATTTAGTAGAGGGGACAAATCTGTGTAATCCCTATTCCACTGACTGAGCATGCAGATTTGCAGCGGTCTGAGATGTAGGCAGGCAAACTGAACTATGTCCATTGCCGCTACCATTAAGCCGATTACTTCCATACACTGAGCCACCGAAGGGCGAGAAGTATAATAAAAAACACGGCAGGAATTTAGAAGTTTTGACAACCTGTCCTCTGTCAGGTAAATTCTCATTTCTACAGAATCTATCAGAGTTCCCAGGAAGGAAACTCTTGTGAGAGGGGATAGAGAACTCTTCTTTTCATTCACTTTCCACCCATGAGACCTCAGGAATGCCAGAACAGTCCGTATGGGACTTGGCAATTTGGAAATTCGACGCCTGTATCAGAATGTTGTCTAAGTAAGGGGCTACTGCTATGCCCCGCTGCCTTAGGACCGCCAGAAGTGACCCCAGAACCTTCGTAAAGATTCTTGGTGCCGTAGCTAACCCAAAGGGAAGAGCCACAAACTGGTAATGCCTGTCTAGGAAGGCGAACCTGAGAAACCGATGATGATCTTTGTGTATCGGAATGTGAAGATAAGCATCCTTTAAGTCCACGGTAGTCATGTATTGACCCTCCTGGATCATAGGTAGGATGGTTCGAATAGTCTCCATCTTGAAAGATGGGACCCTGAGAAATTTGTTTAGGATCTTGAGATCTAAGATTGGTCTGAAGGTTCCCTCTTTCTTGGGAACCACAAAGAGATTTGAATAGAAGCCTTGCCCCTATTTCTCCTTTGGAACTGGGTGGATCACTCCCATAACTAGGAGGTCTTGAACACAATGTAAGAATGCCTCTCTCTTTATCTGGTCTGCAGATAATTGTGAGAGGTGAAATCTTCCTTTTGGGGAAGAAGCTTTGAAGTCCAGAAAATATCCCTGGGACACAATTTCCAACGCCCAGGGATCCTGGACATCTCTTGCCCAAGCCTGGGCGAAGAGAGAAAGTCTGCCCACTACTAGATCCGTTACCGGATCGGGGACTGATCTTTCATGCTGTCTTAGAGGCAGCAGAAGGCTTCTTGGCCTGCTTAAATAAGCAAAGTTTGTTTTCTCCTATCCGCATGTATTGCCTCTGAGTACTAATTCACTATGAGCCACCACAGGTAAATCACAGTTCAGATAAATCACAGTTCAGCTAAAAGTTAATAGTAGGCACATAGCAAACATTAAATTCAAACCGCAATGGGTTTCACTCACTTTCCACTCCTGGGGGAGTCTTTTCAACCGCTTGCTGCAGGAATCCGGCCGTGCCGCTTTCTCCCCTCCTCGAGTCACTCGCTGACTCTGGTTCCGTTGGTTTGTAACATTGGTTGGGGCACCAGACAAAGGAAAAGGAAGTATAAAAAAATAGCGTTTTTAGAAAACCTTCAGCAAAGAATACTATCTTGCACGCAAGAAGCAATCATCCAAATCGGGTATTCAAAGCAATAGCCAAAGGTCAGTTTGTAAGGACCTTGAGGAATTGCTCCACTAAATCCTCTTATGAAACTCAAGCTAACGAACTGGTGAGCAGATTAGTCTCTCGAGATTATCCTAAATCTATGGTTACAGCCATAAAAAAGGAGGTGAGCAAAAGAGAGAGAGACACCATGTTAATACAAGACAACAGAACTAAACAAAAAGGGCAGATACAGAAAGTCACTTTCTTGACTAAATACAGTGATCAGTTTGGAGAAATTTGTGACATTATCTCCAAACACTTTCCACTACTAATGGCGGATGAGGGCCTTGTTGACACAGTAAGAAAGGGCTGCCGGTTTGCATTCAAAAGGGGCACCACCATCGGTAATAAGATAGCTCCCACACAACTTCGCAATACAAACATCAGAGAACAAAACACATGGTTAACTACAAGGGGAGTTTTTAGATGCCACTACTATGACTGCATTGCTTGCAAACATCTTTCTCCCGGTAGTGAGTTTACCAGTACAACAACAGGTGAATGTTTTGTGCATGACAGATGTTACAATTGCAGAGCCACCTATGTGGTCTATGTATTGACGTGCTCCGAATGTAACCTACAATATGTAGGTATGACTACACGAGAGGTCAGATCAAGAATACGGGAGCACGTAAACAACATTAAACAGGGCACACTCACAACGCCACTAATAACACACTTCTGCCAAGTGCATGACAAAAGTCCAAAAACCCTCAAATGGACAATTGCCAAACACATCTTACCCCAAATTAGGGGAGGAGACAGGTCGACCCTTTTGGCAAGAGAAGAAGTTTATTGGATTTTGACGTTAGGCACAAGATGGCTCTCTGGACTCAATAGTAAATTTGACTTAATCAACTTTTGGAAATAAATCTATTAGAGCCTAACCCCTGAGTAATATTAATATCACTACTATCACTATCACTGTTGTGATTTTGTTCATTGTGTACAATCTCATTAGGGATCTCCACATTTCATAATGACTAAAATATTAACCAATATTCAGTTTTGACATTATCCAAATTTAGTTTTGATACAAACTGACATTTAGACTGTGACTTTATTTAAGGTTAATTAATTACTCAAATTCACAATTAAGGATGCATTCATTTTACAAGTATGTATTCATTCAATCAAAGCCACAGACAAAAGTCATTCAGTCAATATATGCAGGCGCAGGAAAATTTAAAAGGTCAAAGAGTATTTTATATTATTAATATCAAATTAAGTTTTTGACACACTAAAACATACCTTTTTAAAAATCAAAATATAAATTTAAACACAAATATAAATTATCCCTAGAAAGAAAGAGAATAAGTATTATCTGAATGTATTATCTGAATGTACTAATTCAACAGGTAATAATTAGAAAGCTTCTAACTAAGTAAATAAATGAATCTATTAATGTAGTACCCAGAGTGAATTACACACCAACCAACTATGGGTTAAAAAGGTAAAATTATTTACGTCAGCAGTAATGACTAACCACTTCATAGATAGGTTACCATTGATGAAGAGAAAGTTCTTATTTTCAAATTACCTATCTGATGATATTATACCTTTTCTCTTTTAGTATATATTTTTTCTTTAGTATTTTCTTTAGTACCTCATATTAGTCAGAATTACAGTAGCTTATGTTTTGTTTATATTGATTTTGTTGAATGCATAAGGATCAATGTATTGCAGCTAAAAAGGGGTGTGTATTGTTTTACCCTATAGGAGGCAACCTTTGCCTTTTTAAACCCAGAGTAATGGTCACTTAACATGCTATGACTACGGCGGACAAAGCCGAAACGCGTCAGCAGCAGTGACCACTACCCTGAGCTGCAGCTATGAGAATCTGTAACCCAAGAGCTGTTGCTTTTTGTTTTAAACAAATAAAAGCCTTTGGATTTACCTACAAGACACCGGGACTCCTGACTCTTTCTTTTCAAGTTCTTGGCCTGCTTACCTTTGTTCCAGGCCTGGTTAGGTCTCCAGACCGGCTTGGACTGGGCAAAATTTCCCTCTTGTTTTGCATTAGAGGGAGTTGATGCCGCGCTCGTCTTAAAGTTTCGAAAGGCATGAAAATTAGTTTGTTTGGTCCTTAATTATTATACCTATCCTGAGGAATGGCATGACCCTTTCCTCCAGTAATATCAGAAATGATCTCCTTCAGTCCAGGCCCGAATAGGGTCTGCCCCTTGAAGGGAATGTTGAGAAGCTTAGACTTTGAAGTAACGTCAGCTGACCAGGATTTAAGCCATAGCGCCCTACGCGCCTGTATAGCAAAACCCGAGTTCTTAACCGTTAGTTTGGTTAAATGAACAACGGCGTCAGAAACAAATGAATTGGCTAGCTTAAGCGCTTTAAGCTTGTCAAGTATATCATCCAATGGAGTTTCTACCTGTAAAGCCTCTTCCAGAGACTCAAACCAGAAGGCAGCAGCAGCAGCAGTGACCGGGGCAATGCATGCAAGAGGCTGGAGAATAAAACCTTGTTGAATAAACATTTTCTTAAGGTAACCCTCTAACTTTTTATCCATTGGATCTAGGAAAGCACAACTGTCCTCGACGGGAATAGTTGTACGCTTAGCTAGGGTAGAAACTGCTCCCTCCACCTTATGGACCGTTTGCCATAAGTCCCGTGTAGCGGCATCTATTGGAAACATTTTCTTAAAAATAGGAGGGGGAGAGAACGGTACACCTGGTCTATCCCATTCCTTAGTAATAATTTCTGAAAACCTTTTAGGTATTGGAAAAAACATAATTTATGTAAGAACTTACCTGATAAATTCATTTCTTTCATATTGGCAAGAGTCCATGAGCTAGTGACATATGGGATATACAATCCTACCAGGAGGGGCAAAGTTTCCCAAACCTCAAAATGCCTATAAATACACCCCTCACCACACCCACAATTCAGTTTAACGAATAGCCAAGCAGTGGGGTGATAAAGGAGTAGAAAGCATCAACAAAGGAAATTTGGAAATAATTGTGCTTTATACAAAAAATCATAACCACCATAAAAAGGGTGGGCCTCATGGACTCTTGCCAATATGAAAGAAATGAATTTATCAGGTAAGTTCTTATATAAATTATGTTTTCTTTCATGTAATTGGCAAGAGTCCATGAGCTAGTGACATATGGTATATCAATACCCAAGATGTGGAGTCTTCCACTCAAGAGTCACTAAAGAGGGAGGGAATAAAATAAAAACAGCCATATACCGCTGAAAAAACATAATTTATGCTTACCTGATAAATTTATTTCTCTTGTAGTGTAGTCAGTCCACGGGTCATCCATTACTTATGGGATTATATCTCTTCCCCAACAGGAAGTTGCAAGAGGATCACCCAAGCAGAGCTGCTATATAGCTCCTCCCCTCACATGTCATATCCAGTCATTCGACCGAAACAAGACGAGAAAGGAGAAACCATAGGGTGCAGTGGTGACTGGAGTTTAATTAAAATTTTGATCTGCCTTAAAAGACAGCGCGGGCCGTGGACTGACTACACTACAAGAGAAATAAATTTATCAGGTAAGCATAAATTATGTTTTCTCTTGTTAAGTGTAGTCAGTCCACGGGTCATCCATTACTTATGGGATACCAATACCAAAGCTAAAGTACACGGATGAAGGGAGGGACAAGGCAGGAACTTTAAACGGAGGGAACCACTGCCTGAAGTACCTTTCTCCCAAAAATAGCCTCCGAAGAAGCAAAAGTGTCAAATTTGTAAAATTTTGAAAAAGTGTGAAGTGAAGACCAAGTCGCAGCCTTGCAAATCTGTTCAACAGAAGCCTCATTTTTAAAGGCCCAGGTGGAAGCCACAGCTCAAGTAGAATGAGCTGTAATTCTTTCAGGAGGCTACTGTCCAGCAGTCTCATAGGCTAAACGTATTATGCTACGAAGCCAAAAGGAGAGAGAGGTAGCCGAAGCCTTTTGACCTCTCCTCTGTCCAGAGTAAACGACAAACAGGGAAGAAGTTTGACGAAAATCTTTAGTTGCCTGCAAATAGAACTTCAGGGCACGGACTACGTCCAGATTATGCAAAAGTCGTTCCTTCTTTGAAGAAGGGTTAGGACACAATGATGGAACAACAATCTCTTGATTGATATTCCTGTTAGAAACTACCTTAGGTAAGAACCCAGGTTTAGTACGCAGAACTACCTTGTCTGAATGAAAAATCAGATAAGGAGAATCACAATGTAAGGCAGATAACTCAGACTCTTCGAGCCGAGGAAATAGCCATCAAAAACAGAACTTTCCAAGATAACAGCTTAATATCAATGGAATGAAGGGGTTCAAACGGAACACCTTGAAGAACATTAAGAACTAAGCTTAAGCTCCACGGCGGAGCAACAGTCTTAAACACAGGCTTAATTCTAGCCAAAGCCTGACAAAAAGCCTGAACGCCTGGAACTTCTGCCAGACGTTTGTGTAGAAGAATAGACAGAGCAGAAATCTGTCCCTTTAATGAACTAGCGGATAAGCCCTTTTCTAAACCCTCTTGTAGAAAAGACAATATCCTAGGAATCCTAACCTTACTCCATGAGTAACTCTTGGATTCGCACCAATATAAATATTTACGCCATATCTTATGGTAAATTCTTCTGGTAACAGGTTTCCTAGCCTGTATTAAGGTATCAATAACCGACTCCGAGAAGCCACGCTTTGATAGAATCAAGCGTTCAATCTCCATGCAGTCAGCCTCAGAGAAATTAGATTTGGATGGTTGAAAGGACCCTGAATTAGAAGGTCCTGCCTCAGAGGCAGAGACCATGGTGGACAGGACGACATGTACACTAGGTCTGCATACCAGGTCCTGCGTGGCCACGCAGGCGCTATCAGAATCACCAATGCGCTCCTGTTTGATCTTGGCAATCAGTCGAGGAAGCATCGGAAATGGAGGAAACACATAAGCCATGTTGAAGACCCAAGGGGCTGTCAGAGCATCTATCAGCACCGCTCCCGGGTCCCTGGACCTGGATCCGTAACAAGGAAGCTTGGCGTTCTGGCGAGACGCCATGAGATCCAGATCTGGTTTGCCCCAACGATGAATCAGTTGAGCGAAGACCTCCGGATGAAGTTCCCACTCCCCCGGATGAAAAGTCTGGCGACTTAGAAAATCCGCCTCCCAGTTCTCCACGCCTGGGATGTAGATCGCTGACAGATGGCAAGAGTGAGACTCTGCCCAGCAAATTATCTTTGAGACTTCCAACATCGCTAGGGAACTCCTGGTTCCCCCTTGATGATTGATGTAAGCCACAGTCGTGATGTTGTCCGACTGAAATCTGATGAACCTCAGAGTTGCTAACTGAGGCCAAGCTAGAAGAGAATTGAATATTGCTCTTAACTCCAGAATATTTATTGGGAGGAGTTTCTCCTCCTGAGTCCATGATCCCTGAGCCTTCAGGGAATTCCAGACTGCGCCCCAACCTAGAAGGCTGGCGTCTGTTGTTACAATCGTCCAATCTGGCCTGCGAAAGGTCATCCCCTTGGACAGGTGGGGCCGAGAAAGCCACCATAGAAGAGAATCTCTGGTCTCTTGATCCAGATTCAGTAGAGGGGACAAATCTGAGTAATCCCCATTCCACTGACTTAGCATGCACAATTGCAGCGGTCTGAGATGCAGGCGTGCAAATGGTACTATGTCCATTGCTGCTACCATTAAGCCGATTAATTCCATGCACTGAGCTACTGACGGGTGTGGAATGGAATGAAGGGCACGGCAAGCATTTAGAAGTTTTGATAACCTGGCCTCCGTCAGGTAAAATTTAATCTCTACAGAATCTATAAGAGTCCCTAGGAAGGGAACCCTTGTGAGTGGTAATAGAGAACTCTTTTCCACGTTCACCTTCCACCCATGCGACTTCAGAAATGCCAGAACTATCTCTGTATGAGACTTGGCAGTTTGAAAACTTGACGCTTGTATCAGAATGTCGTCTAGGTACGGAGCCACCGCTATGCCTCGCGGTCTTAGTACCGCCAGAAGTGAGCCCAGAACCTTTGTAAAGATTCTTGGAGCCGTAGCTAACCCGAAGGGAAGAGCTACAAACTGTTAATGCCTGTCTAGGAAGGCAAATCTTAGGTACCGATAATGATCCTTGTGAATCGGTATGTGAAGGTAGGCATCCTTTAAGTCCACAGTGGTCATGTACTGACCCTCTTGGATCATGGGTAGGATGGTTCGAATAGTTTCCATTTTGAATGATGGAACTCTTAGGAATTTGTTTAGGATTTTTATGTCCAAGATTGGTCTGAAGGTTCCCTCTTTCTTGGGAACCACAAACAGATTTGAATAGAATCCTTGCCCGTGTTCCGTCCGCGGAACTGGGTGGATCACCCCTATTAGTAAGAGGTCTTGTACACAGCGTAGAAACGCCTCTTCCTTTATTTGGTTTGCTGATAACCTTGAAAGATGAAATCTCCCTTGTGGAGGAGAAGCTTTGAAGTCCAGAAGATATCCCTGAGATATGATCTCCAACGCCCAGGGATCCTGGACATCTCTTGCCCAAGCCTGGGCGAAGAGAGAAAGTCTGCCCCCCACTAGATCCGTTTCCGGATAGGGGACCCTCTCTTCATGCTGTCTTAGGGGCAGCAGCAGGTTTTCTGGCCTGCTTGCCCTTGTTCCAGGACTGGTTAGTTTTCCAGCCCTGTCTGTAACGAGCAACAGCTCCTTCCTGTTTTGGAGCGGAGGAAGTTGATGCTGCTCCTGCCTTGAGGTTACGAAAGGCACGAAAATTAGACTGTTTGGCCTTTGATTTGGCCCTGTCCTGAGGCAGAGCATGGCCCTTACCTCCCGTAATGTCAGCCATAATTTCTTTCAAGCCGGGCCCGAATAAGGTCTGCCCTTTGAAAGGAATATTAAGATTTAGAAGTCACGTCAGCTGACCAGGATTTAAGCCATAGCGCTCTGTGCGCTTGGATGGCGAATCCGGAGTTCTTAGCCGTAAGTTTGGTTAAATGTACGACGACATCAGAAACAAATGCGTTAGCTAGCTTAAGTGCTTTAAGCTTGTTCATAATTTCATCCAATGGAGCTGTGCGAATGGCCTCTTCCAGAAACTCAAACCAGAATGCCGCCGCAGCAGTGACAGGCGCAATGCATGCAAGGGGCTGTAAGATAAAACCTTGTTGAACAAACATTTTCTTAAGGTAACCTAATTTTTTATCCATTGGATCTGAAAAGGCACAACTATCCTCCACCGGGATAGTGGTACGCTTAGCTAAAGTAGAAACTGCTCCCTCCACCTTAGGGACCGTCTGCCATAAGTCTTGTGTGGTGGCGTCTATAGAAAACATTTTCCTAAATATGGGAGGAGGGGGAAAAGGCACACCGGGTCTATCCCACTCCTTGCTAATAATCTCTGTAAGGCTTTTAGGTATAGGAAACACGTCAGTACACACCGGTACCGCATAGTATCTATCCAACCTACATAATTTTTCTGGAATTGCAACCGTCTTACAATCATTCAGAGCCGCTAATACCTCCCCTAGCAATATGCGGAGGTTCTCAAGCTTAAATTTAAAATTAGAAATCTCTGAATCCAGTCTCCCTGGATCAGATCCGTCACCCACAGAATGAAGCTCTCCGTCTTCATGTTCTGCAAATTGTGACGCAGTATCGGGCATTGCTCTCACATCATCAGCGCGCTCTGTCCTTAACCCAGAGCTATCACGCTTGCCCCTTAATTCTGGCAATTTAGATAATACTTCTGTCATAACAGTAGCAATGTCTTGCAAAGTGATTTGTAAGGGCCTCCCTGATGTATTTGGCGCCACAAAATCACGCACCTCCTGAGCGGGAGGCGAAGGTACTGACACGTGAGGAGAGTTAGTCGGCATAACTTCCCCCTCGTTGTCTGGTGATAATTTCTTTACATGTAAAGACTGACTTTTATTTAAAGTTACATCAATGCATTTAGTACACAACTTTCTATGGGGCTCCACATTGGCCTTCATACATAGTGAACAAACAGATTCATCTGTGACAGACATGTTTAAACAGACTAGCAATGAGACTAGCAAGCTTGGAAAATACTTTTCAAATAAATTTACAAGCAATATAAAAAACGCTACTGTGCCTTTAAGAAGCACAAAAAGCTGTCACAGTTGAAATAACAATGAACCAAATTAGTTATAGCAACCAAATTTTCACAGTAAATGTATTAAGTTAGCAAAGGATTGCACCCACCAGCAAATGGATGATAAACCCCTTAATACCCAAAAACGGATAACAATTTAATAATTAACGTTTATATCACAGTCAAACACACTGTCACAGGTCTGCTGTGACTGATTACCTCCCTCAAAATGAATTTTGAAGACCCCTGAGCTCTCTAGAGACGTCCTGGATCATGGAGGATGAAGTAGGAAGATTGTGACTGAATTTTTACTGCGCAAAAAAGCGCTAAAAAAGGCCCCTCCCACTCATATTACAACAGTGGGGAAGCTCAGTTAACTGTTTCTATGCAGAAACAAAAGTTAGCCATGTGGTAAAAATCATGCCCCAATAAGTTTCATCACCAAGTACCTCACAAAAAACGATTAACATGCCAGTAAACGTTTTGAACATACATTTTAAAAGTTATGAAGTGTTATTAATAAGCCTGCTACCAGTCGCTTTTACTGCAGTTAAGGCTCATACATTACTTCAGTATTAACAGCATTTTCTGAGTCAAATTCCATTCCCTAGAAAAATACTTCAGTGTACACACACTCATCAGCCTAATACCAGTCGCTACCACTGCATTTAAGGCTGAACTTACATTACATTGGTATCAGCAGTAATTTCTCAGTCAATTCCATTGCTTAGAAAAATAATTTACTGCACATACCTCGTTTGCAGGGGGGCCCTGCATGCTATTCCCCTTTTCTGAAGTTACCTCACTCCTCAGAATGTGCGAGAATAGCCAGTGGATCTTAGTTACGTCTGCTAAGATCATAGAAAACGCAGGCAGATTCTTCTTCTAATGCTGCCTGAGAAACAAACAGCACACTCCGGTGCCATTTAAAATAAACTTTTGATTGAAGAAATAAACTAAGTTTAAAAACACCACAGACCTCTCACAACGACCTATCTTTAGTTAGGTTGCAAGAGAATGACTGGATATGACATGTGAGGGGAGGAGCTATATAGCAGCTCTGCTTGGGTGATCCTCTTGCAACTTCCTGTTGGGGAAGAGATATAATCCCATAAGTAATGGATGACCCGTGGACTGACTACACTTAACAAGAGAAAATTAGTCCACAACCCAAAAAAATAGTTTATTTTCATTTTTGAAAGAAAAAAACTTAAATCAGAAGCAGAAGAATCAAACTGAAACAGCTGCCTGAAGAACTTTTCTACCAAAAACTGCTTTCGAAGAAGCAAATACATAAAAACGGTAGAATTTAGTAAATGTATGCAAAGAGGACCAAGTCGCTGCTTTGCAAATCTGATCAACTGAAGCTTCATTCTTAAAAGCCCACGAAGTGGAGACTGATCTAGTAGAATGAGTTATAATTCTCTGAGGCAAAAATTAAAATGAAGTCTGCAAAACCGCCTTATCCTGATGAAAAATCAGAAAGATTCACAAGAAAGAGCAGATAGCTCAGAAACTCTTCTAGCAGAAGAGATAGCCAAAAAGAATAACACTTTCCAAGAAAGTAGTTAAATGTCCAAAGAATGCATAGGCTCAACTGGAGAAGCCTGTAAAGCCTTCAGAACCAAATTAAGACTCCAAGGAGGAGAAATTGATTTAATGACAGGCTTAATACGAACTAAAGCCTGTACAAAACAGTGTATATCAGGACGTATAGCAATCTTTCTGTGAAATAAAACAGAAAGAGCGGAGATTTGTCCTTTCAAGGAACTTGCAGACAAAACCTTATCCAAACCATCCTGAAGAAACTGAAAAATTCTAGGAATTCTAAAAGAATGCCAGGAGAATTTATGAGAAGAACACCATGAAATGTAAGTCTTCCAAACTCTATAATAAATCTTCCTAGAGACTGATTTACGAACTTGAAACATAGCATCAATCACTGAGTCAGAGAAACCTCTATGACTTAGTACTAAGCGCTCAATTTCCATACCTTCAAATTTAATGATTTGAGATCCTGATGGAAAAAAGGACCTTGAGATAGTAGGTCTGGCCGTAACGGAAGTGGCCAAGGCGGGCAACTGGACATCCGAACCAGTTCCGCATACCAAAACCTGTGGGGCCATGCTGGCGCTACCAGCAACACAAATGATTGTTCCATGATGATTTTTGGAAATCACTCTTGGAAGGAGAACTAGAGGCGGGAAGATATAAGCAGGATGAAAATACCAAGAAAGTATCAGCGCATCCACTGCTTCCGCCTGAACATCCCTGAACCTGGATAGGTATGTGGGAAGTTTCTTGTTTAGATGAGAGGCCATGAGATCTATCTCTGGAAGACCCCATATCTGAACAATCTGAGAAAAAAACATCTGGATGGAGAGACCACTCCCCTGGATGTAAAGTCTGGCGGCTGAGATAATCCGCTTCCCAAATGTCTACACCTGGGATATGCACCGCAGAGATTAGACAGGAGCTGGATTCCGCCCAAACAAGTATTCGAGATACTTCTTCATAGCGTGGGGACTGTGAGTCCCACCCCGATGATTGACATATGCCACTGATGTGAAAAATGTCTTTAACAGAGGCCAAAACTGAAGAGCTCTGAGAATTGCACAGAGTTCTAAAATATTTATTGGAAATTTCGCCTCTTGAAATTTCCAAACCCCTTGTGCTGTCAGAGATCCTCAAACAGCTCCCCAACCTGAAAGACTCCCATCTGTTGTGATCACAGTCCAGGTTGGACGAACAAAAGAAGCCTCTTGAACTAAACGATGGTGATCTATCCACCATGTCAGAGAGTGTCGTACATTGGGATTTAAGGATATTAATTGTGATATCTTTGTATAATCCCTGCACCATTGATTCAGCATACAAAGCTGAAGAGGTCTCATGTGAAAACGAGCAAAGGGGATCGCGTCCGATGCTGCAGTCATGAGACCTAAAACTTCCATGCACATAGCCACTGAAGGGAATGACTGAGACTGAAGGTGCCGGCAGGCTGCAACCAATTTTAAACGTCTCTTGTCTGTTAGAGACAGAGTCATGGACACTGAATCTATCTGGAAGCCTAAAAAGGTGACCCTTGACTGAGGAATCAAGAAACTTTTTGGTAAATTGATCCTCCAACCATGTTTCCGAAGAAACAACACTAGTTGAATCGTATGAGATTCTGCAGTACGTAAAGACTGAGCTAGTACCAAGATAACGTCCAAATAAGGAAACACTGCAATACCCTGTTCTCCGATTACAGAGAGTAGGACACCCAGAATCCTTGAAAAGATTCTTGAAGCGGTTGCTAGGCCAAATGGAAGAGCAACAAATTGGTAATGATTGTTTAGAAAAGAGAATCTCAGAAACTGATAATGTTCTGGATGAATCGGAATATGAAGGTATGCATCCTGCAAGTCTATTGTGAACATATAATGTCCTCGCTGAACAAAAGGTTGGTACTCTTACATAACGATTCAAAATTTTCAGATCCAAAACTGGTCTGAATAAATTTTCCTTCTTTGGGATAATGAAATAGATTTGAATAAAACCCCAAACCTTGTTCCAGAAGAGGAACTGGCATGATTACCCCTGAAGACTCCAGGTCTGAAACACACTTCAGGAAAGCCTGAGCTTTCCTTGGGGGGAGGATTGAGTTTTTGTTCCTTATTCTGACGAAAGGAACGAAAACGGTTAGAAGCCTTAGATTTACCCTTAGGTTTTTTATCCTGAGGCAGAAAAAACACCCTTTCCCCCAGTAACAGTTGAAATAATAGAATCCAACTGAGAACCAAATAAATTATTACCTTGGAAAGAAAGAAATAGTAATCTAGATTTAGATGTCATATCAGCATTCCAAGATTTAAGCCACAAAGCTCTTCTAGCTAATATAGCTAAAGACATGGATCTAACATCACAAATAAAATGATTAGCATGTTGCAGTAAGAGAATAATGCTAGATATGTCAGAATCCAATTCATGTTGCGCTAAATTCTCCAACCAGAAAGTTGATGCCACCGCAACATCAGCCAAAGAAATTGCAGGTCTGAGAAGATGACCTGAATATAAATAGGCCTTCCTTAGATAAGATTCAAGCTTCTTATCTAAAGGATCCTTAAAGGAAGTACTATCTTCCATAGGAATAGTGGTACGTTTAGCAAGAGTAGAAATAGCCCCATCAACTTTGGGGATCTTTTCCCAAAACTCTATAGATTTTGCTGGCAAAGGATACAATTTTTAAACCTTGATGAAGGAATAAAAAGAAGTACCTGTCTTATTCCATTCCTTAGAAATCATATCAGAAATAGCCTCAGGAATAGAAAAAACCCCTGGAGAAACCACAGGAGGTTTAAAAACAGCATTAAAACGTTTATTAGACTGAACGTCAAGAGGACTGGTTACCTCAATATCCAAAGTAATTAACACTTCATTTAATAAAGAACGCATGTACTCAATTTTAAATAAATAAGTAGATTTGTCAGTGTCAATGTCTGAGGAGGATCTACTGAATAAGATAGATCCTTATCCGAAGAGGATAAATTATCAGGATAAATTATCATATTGTTGGTCATTTGAAATTTCATCAACTAAATGAGAAGTTTTAAAAAGACCTATTACATTTATTTGAAGGTGAAAATGCAGACAAAGCCTTCAGAATAGAATCAGAAATAAATTGAAGGAACTGCAACTGGCAATGTACTATTACTGATGGACACATTATCTGCATGTAAAAGTTTATCAAAACAACTATTACAAATGACATTCAGCGATATAATTTCTACAATTTTATAATTAATGACTTAGCTTTGGTAGAACCGATGTCAGGCAGTAATGTTCCAGCAGAAGCTTCTGAGGCAGGATCAAAGTAAGACATCTTGCAAAATGTAAAAGAAAAAACAACATATAAAGCAAAATTATCTATTTCCTTATATGACAGTTTCAGGAATGGGAAAAAATGCAAATAGCATAGCCCTCTGATATTGAAAAAATCAAGAGGCAAACATCAATGGGGTATTGAAATAATGAAAAAGTTTGGCGCCAAGTATGACGCACAACGTAACTAAACTTTTTTGGCGCCAAAAAATAACCGGAAATGACACACTCGCATCACTAATGACGCAACCGTGTGAAAGGTCTCGTCGTCAAGCATGACGCCGGAAATGACGAACTTGCGTCATAGACGTACTCTTTCGCGCCAAAAATGACGCAATAAAGTTTAGCATTTGTCGCACCCGCGGGCCTAATACCGCCCGCAATTTGTAAGAAGTAGTCAATTGAAAAAAAGACTAAACCCCAGGTAAGAAATAAATTTTATTTAAAAGATGTTTATATTCCCCAAATATGAAACTGACAGTCTGCAGAAGGAAATACATGAACCTGACTTATGGCAAATATAAGTACAATACATATATTTAGAACTTTATATAAATGCATAAAGTGCCAAACCATAGCTGAGGTGTCTTAAGAAATAAAAAACATACTTACCAAAAGACACCCATCCACATATAGCAGATAGCCAAACCAGTACTGAAACAGTTATCAGTAGAGGTAATGGTAAATTCAGAGTATATCGTCGATCTGAAAAGGGAGGTAGGAGATGAATCTCTACGACCAATAACATGAAATAGACCCCATGAAATAGACCCCCGTTAGGGAAATCATCGTATTCAATAAGTGATACTCCCTTCACGTCCCTCTGACATTCGCTGTACTCAGAGGAATCGGGCTTCAACAATGCTGAGAAGCGCATATCAACGTAGAAATCTTAGCACAAACTTACTTCACCACCTCCATAGGAGGCAAAGTTTGTAAAACTGAATTGTGGGTGTGGTGAGGGGTGTATTTATAGGCATTTTGAGGTTTGGGAAACTTTGCCCCTCCTGGTAGGATTGTATATCCCATATGTCACTAGCTCATGGACTCTTGCCAATTACATGAAAGAAACATCAGTGTAAACAGACACTGCATAGTATTTATCCAATCTACACAATTTCTCTGGCACTATAATTGTGTCACAGTCATCCAGAGTAGCTAAAACCTCCCTGAGCAACACGCGGAGGTGTTCAAGATTAAATTTAAATGTAGACATATCAGAATCAGGTTGAAGCATCTTCCCTGAGTCAGAAACATCACCCACAGAGAGAAGCTCTCCTGCCTCAGCTTCTGCATATTGTGAGGGGATATCAGACATAGCTACTAAAGCGTCAGAGAGCTCTGTATTTTTTCTAGTCCCAGAGCTGTCTCGCTTTCCTTGTAACCCTGGTAGTTTGGACAATACCGCTATAAGGGTATGATCCATAAATGCCGCCATGTCTTGTAAAGTAAACGCCATGGGCGCGCTAGATGTACTTGGCACCACTTGAGCGGGAGTCCCTTGAGCGGGAGTCAAAGGTTCTGACACGTGGGGCAAGTTAGTCGGCATAACTTCCCCCTTGTCAATTTCCTCTGGTGATAAATCTTTTAAAGACAGAATATGATCTTTATAACTTAAAGTAAAATCAGTACATTTGATACACATTCTAAGAGCGGGTTCCACAATGGCTTCTAAACATAATGAACAAGGAGTTTCATCTATGTCAGACATGTTTAAACAGACTAGCAATGAGACCAGCAAGCTTGGAAAACACTTTGATAAATGTAAACAAGCAAAAAATAAAAACGGTACTGTGCCTTTAAGAGAAACAAATTTTGTCAGAAATTGAACATGTGATAAAAAGCAGTAAATCTTACAAAATTTTTACAGTGTGTATAATAGACTAACAGAGCATTGCACCCACTTGCAAATGGATGATTAACCCCTTAGTTTCAAAACCGGATCAAAAAGCGATATAAACGTTTTTTAACAGTCACAACAAACTGCCACAGCTCAGCTGTGGCCCTACCTGCCCATACAACTACTTTTGAAGGCACAAAAACCCTTTGTAGAGGTCCTAAGTGTTCAGGGGACTCCTTCAGGGAAGCTGGAAGTCTCAAGCTGCAAAAACTACTGCACGATTTAGGCCTGAAATTAGGCCCCTCCCAACCTGTACTCACAGTGAGAGGGCCATAAAAAACTATCCCTAGGCAAAATCTAGCCAGCCATGTGGAAAAAACTGGGCCCCAATAAAGTTTTATCACCAATATGTAGAAAAAAACGTTTAAACACTTCCAGCAAACGTTATCTTATTTTCAGTAATGTGAGAAAGTAATAAGAATATTACCTTTTACAGCAAGCATGATACTAGTCGTTATTAAATCAGTGTAATCAGGCTTACCTTAAATAAATCCGGTATTAACAGCATTTTCTAGCATATTCATTTCTCTAGAAAAATTTAAACTGCACATACCTCATAGCAGGAGACTCTGCACGCCATTCCCCCAGCTGAAGTTACCTCATCTCTTCAGTTATGTGTGAGAACAGCAATGGATCTTAGTTACAACCTGCTAAGATCATTAAAAACCACAGGCAGACTCTTCTTCAACTTTCTGCCTGAGGCTAAAACAGTACAACTCCGGTACCATTTGAAAATAACAAACTTTTGATTGAAGATAAACTAAATAAACACCACATCTCTCTAGCTACTTCCTTTTTTGTCGAGAGCTGCAAGAGAATGACTGGTAGTGGCAGTTAGGAGAGGAGCTATATAGACAGCTCTGCTGTGGGTGATCCTCTTGCAGCTTCCTGTTGGGAAGGAGAATATCCCACAAGTAATGGATGATCCGTGGACTGGATACACCTTACAAGAGAAATTAACATTTTGTTATCTCTCTATAACATCACCCGCTGGGAGTGATTTCTTCTAAACCTGCTTGTTTACATAGCTTTTCTATAACCACTACTGACATTTTCATTATAGGAGATACAACAGAGGAAAGGAGCTATTTTAAAAGGCAACATGAAAGGTAAAGGAGCTAGATTGTTAATGATTTAATAACACAATAAGGGGGCGAGTCGTTCCTTTGAAAGTGTCAAACCCAAACAGCTGACAAAAGACTATTTATAAGATTTTTGTATATCAGTAACAAATTTTCTGTTAAAAAAACAGAATTTATGTTTACCTGATAAATTTCTTTCTCCAACGGTGTGTCCGGTCCACGGCGTCATCCTTACTTTTGGGGGATATTCTCTTCCCCAACAGGAAATGGCAAAGAGCCCAGCAAAGCTGGTCACATGATCCCTCCTAGGCTCCGCCTACCCCAGTCATTCGACCGACGTTAAGGAGGAATAATAGCATAGGAGAAACCATATGGTACCGTGGTGACTGTAGTTAAAGAAAATAAATTATCAGACCTGATTAAAAAACCAGGGCGGGCCGTGGACCGGACACACCGTTGGAGAAAGAAATTTATCAGGTAAACATAAATTCTGTTTTCTCCAACATAGGTGTGTCCGGTCCACGGCGTCATCCTTACTTGTGGGAACCAATACCAAAGCTTTAGGACACGGATGAAGGGAGGGAGCAAATCAGGTCACCTAAATGGAAGGCACCACGGCTTGCAAAACCTTTCTCCCAAAAATAGCCTCAGAAGAAGCAAAAGTATCAAACTTGTAAAATTTGGTAAAAGTGTGCAGTGAAGACCAAGTCGCTGCCCTACATATCTGATCAACAGAAGCCTCGTTCTTGAAGGCCCATGTGGAAGCCACAGCCCTAGTGGAATGAGCTGTGATTCTTTCGGGAGGCTGCCGTCCGGCAGTCTCGTAAGCCAATCTGATGATGCTTTTAATCCAAAAAGAGAGAGAGGTAGAAGTTGCTTTTTGACCTCTCCTTTTACCTGAATAAACAACAAACAAGGAAGATGTTTGTCTAAAATCCTTTGTAGCATCTAAATAGAATTTTAGAGCGCGAACAACATCCAAATTGTGCAACAAGCGTTCCTTCTTTGAAACTGGTTTCGGACACAGAGAAGGTACGATAATCTCCTGGTTAATGTTTTTGTTAGAAACAACTTTTGGAAGAAAACCAGGTTTAGTACGTAAAACCACCTTATCTGCATGGAACACCAGATAAGGAGGAGAACACTGCAGAGCAGATAATTCTGAAACTCTTCTAGCAGAAGAAATTGCAACTAAAAACAAAACTTTCCAAGATAATAACTTAATATCAACGGAATGTAAGGGTTCAAACGGAACCCCCTGAAGAACTGAAAGAACTAAATTGAGACTCCAAGGAGGAGTCAAAGGCTTGTAAACAGGCTTGATTCTAACCAGAGCCTGAACAAAGGCTTGAACATCTGGCACAGCTGCCAGTTTTTTGTGAAGTAACACCGACAAGGCAGAAATCTGTCCCTTCAGGGAACTTGCCGATAATCCTTTTTCCAATCCTTCTTGAAGGAAGGATAGAATCCTAGGAATCTTAACCTTGTCCCAAGGGAATCCTTTAGATTCACACCAACAGATATATTTTTTCCAAATTTTGTGGTAAATCTTTCTAGTTACAGGCTTTCTGGCCTGAACAAGAGTATCGATAACAGAATCTGAGAAACCTCGCTTCGATAAAATCAAGCGTTCAATCTCCAAGCAGTCAGCTGGAGTGAAACCAGATTCGGATGTTCGAACGGACCCTGAACAAGAAGGTCTCGTCTCAAAGGTAGCTTCCAAGGTGGAGCCGATGACATATTCACCAGATCTGCATACCAAGTCCTGCGTGGCCACGCAGGAGCTATCAAGATCACCGACGCCCTCTCCTGATTGATCCTGGCTACCAGCCTGGGGATGAGAGGAAACGGCGGGAACACATAAGCTAGTTTGAAGGTCCAAGGTGCTACTAGTGCATCCACTAGAGCCGCCTTGGGATCCCTGGATCTGGACCCGTAGCAAGGAACTTTGAAGTTCTGACGAGAGGCCATCAGATCCATGTCTGGAATGCCCCATAGTTGAGTGACTTGGGCAAAGATTTCCGGATGGAGTTCCCACTCCCCCGGATGCAATGTCTGACGACTCAGAAAATCCGCTTCCCAATTTTCCACTCCCGGGATGTGGATAGCAGACAGGTGGCAGGAGTGAGACTCCGCCCATAGAATAATCTTGGTCACTTCTTCCATCGCTAGGGAACTCCTTGTTCCCCCCTGATGGTTGATGTACGCAACAGTCGTCATGTTGTCTGATTGAAACCGTATGAACTTGGTCCTCGCTAGGTGAGGCCAAGCCTTGAGAGCATTGAATATCGCTCTCAGTTCCAGAATATTTATCGGTAGAAGAGATTCTTCCCGAGACCAAAGACCCTGAGCTTTCAGGGATCCCCAGACCGCGCCCCAGCCCATCAGACTGGCGTCGGTCGTGACAATGACCCACTCTGGTCTGCGGAATGTCATCCCTCGTGACAGGTTGTCCAGGGACAGCCACCAACGGAGTGAGTCTCTGGTCCTCTGATTTACTTGTATCTTTGGAGACAAGTCTGTATAGTCCCCATTCCACTGACTGAGCATGCACAGTTGTAATGGTCTTAGATGAATGCGCGCAAAAGGAACTATGTCCATTGCCGCTACCATCAACCCGATCACTTCCATGCACTGAGCTACGGAAGGAAGAGGAACGGAATGAAGAATTCGACAAGAGTCCAGAAGTTTTGTCTTTCTGGCCTCTGTTAGAAAAATCCTCATTTCTGAGGAGTCTATAATTGTTCCCAAGAAGGGAACCATTGTTGACGGGGATAGAGAACTCTTTTCCACGTTCACTTTCCAGCCGTGAGATCTGAGAAAGGCCAGGACAATGTCCGTGTGAGCCTTTGCTCGAGGGAGGGACGACGCTTGAATCAGAATGTCGTCCAGGTAAGGTACTACTGCAATGCCCCTTGGTCTTAGCACCGCTAGAAGGGACCCTAGTACCTTTGTGAAAATCCTTGGAGCAGTGGCTAATCCGAAAGGAAGCGCCACGAACTGGTAATGTTTGTCCAGGAATGCAAACCTTAGGAACCGATGATGTTCCTTGTGGATAGGAATATGTAGATACGCATCCTTTAAATCCACCGTGGTCATGAATTGACCTTCCTGGATGGAAGGAAGGATAGTTCGAATGGTTTCCATCTTGAACGATGGGACCTTGAGAAATTTGTTTAAGATCTTGAGATCTAGGATTGGTCTGAACGTTCCCTCTTTTTTGGGAACTATGAACAGATTGGAGTAGAACCCCATCCCTTGTTCTCTCAATGGAACAGGATGAATCACTCCCATTTTTAACAGGTCTTCTACACAATGTAAGAACGCCTGTCTTTTTATGTGGTCTGAAGACAACTGAGACCTGTGGAACCTCCCCCTTGGGGGAAGTCCCTTGAATTCCAGAAGATAACCCTGGGAGACTATTTCTAGCGCCCAAGGATCCAGAACATCTCTTGCCCAAGCCTGAGCGAAGAGAGAGAGTCTGCCCCCCACCAGATCCGGTCCCGGATCGGGGGCCAATATTTCATGCTGTCTTGGTAGCAGTGGCAGGTTTCTTGGCCTGCTTTCCCTTGTTCCAGCCTTGCATTGGTCTCCAAGCTGGCTTGGCCTGAGAAGTATTACCCTCTTGCTTAGAGGACGTAGCACCTTGGGCTGGTCCGTTTTTACGAAAGGGACGAAAATTAGGTCTATTTTTTGCCTTGAAAGGCCGATCCTGAGGAAGGGCATGGCCCTTACCCCCAGTGATATCAGAGATAATCTCTTTCAAGTCAGGACCAAACAGCGTTTTCCCCTTGAAAGGAATGTTTAGTAGCTTGTTCTTGGAAGACGCATCAGCCGACCAAGATTTCAACCAAAGCGCTCTGCGCGCCACAATAGCAAACCCAGAATTCTTAGCCGCTAACTTAGCCAATTGCAAAGAGGCGTCTAGAGTGAAAGAATTAGCCAATTTGAGAGCATTGACTCTGTCCATAATCTCCTCATAAGGAGGAGAGTCACTATCGAGCACCTTAATCAGTTCATCAAACCAGAAATATGCGGCTGTAGTGACAGGGACAATGCATGAAATGGGTTGTAGAAGGTAACCCTGCTGAACAAACATCCTTTTAAGCAAACCTTCTAATTTTTTATCCATAGGATCTTTGAAAGCACAACTATCCTCTATGGGAATAGTGGTGCGTTTGTTTAAAGTAGAAACCGCTCCCTCGACCTTGGGGACTGACTGCCATAAGTCCTTTCTGGGGTCGACCATAGGAAACAATTTTTTAAATATGGGGGGAGGGACGAAAGGAATACCGGGCCTTTCCCATTCTTTATTAACAATGTCCGCCACCCGCTTGGGTATAGGAAAAGCTTCTGGGAGCCCCGGCACCTCTAGGAACTTGTCCATTTTACATAGTTTCTCTGGGATGACCAAATTTTCACAATCATCCAGAGTGGATAATACCTCCTTAAGCAAAATGCGGAGATGTTCCAATTTAAATTTAAAAGTAATCACATCAGATTCAGCCTGCTGAGAAATGTTCCCTAAATCAGTAATTTCTCCCTCAGACAAAACCTCCCTGGCCCCCTCAGATTGGGTTAGGGGCCCTTCAGAGATATTAATATCAGCGTCGTCATGCTCTTCAGTAACTAAAACAGAGCATCCACGCTTACGCTGACAAGGGTTCATTTTGGCTAAAATGTTTTTGACAGAATTATCCATTACAGCCGTTAATTGTTGCATAGTAAGGAGTATTGGCGCGCTAGATGTACTAGGGGCCTCCTGAGTGGGCAAGACTCGTGTAGACGAAGGAGGGAATGATGCAGTACCATGCTTACTCCCCTCACTTGAGGAATCATCTTGGGCATCATTGTCATTATCACATAAATCACATTTATTTAAATGAATAGGAATTCTGGCTTCCCCACATTCAGAACACAGTCTATCTGGTAGTTCAGACATGTTAAACAGGCATAAACTTGATAAGAAAGTACAAAAAACGTTTTGAAATAAAACCGTTACTGTCACTTTAAATTTTAAACTGAACACACTTTATTACTGCAATTGCGAAAAAACATGAAGGAATTGTTCAAAATTCACCAAACTTTCACCACAGTGTCTTAAAGCCTTGAAAATATTGCACACCAATTTTGGAAGCTTTAACCCTTAAAATAACGGAACCGGAGCCGTTTTAAGCTTTAACCCCTTTACAGTCCCTGGTATCTGCTTTGCTGAGACCCAACCAAACCCAAAGGGGAATACGATACCAAATGACGCCTTCAGAAGTCTTTTATAAGTATCAGAGCTCCTCTCACATGCGACTGCATGCCATGCCTCTCAAAAACAAGTGCGCAACACCGGCGCGAAAATGAGACTCTGCCTATGCTTTGGGAAAGCCCCTAAAGAATAAGGTGTCTAAAACAGTGCCTGCCGATATTATTATATCAAAATACCCAGAATAAATGATTCCTCAAGGCTAAATAAGTGTTAATATCAATCGATTTAGCCCAAAAAAGGTCTACAGTCTAAATAAGCCCTTGTGAAGCCCTTATTTACAATCGTAATAAACATGGCTTACCGGATCCCATAGGGAAAATGACAGCTTCCAGCATTACATCGTCTTGTTAGAATGTGTCATACCTCAAGCAGCAAAGGACTGCAAACTGTTCCCCCAACTGAAGTTAATTGCTCTCAACAGTCCTGTGTGGAACAGCCATGGATTTTAGTTACGGTTGCTAAAATCATTTTCCTCATACAAACAGAATTCTTCATCTCTTTTCTGTTTCTGAGTAAATAGTACGTACCAGCACTATTTGAAAATAACAAACTCTTGATTGAATAATGAAACACTACAGTTAAACACTAAAAAACTCTAAGCCATCTCCGTGGAGATGTTGCCTGTACAACGGCAAAGAGAATGAATGGGGTAGGCGGAGCCTAGGAGGGATCATGTGACCAGCTTTGCTGGGCTCTTTGCCATTTCCTGTTGGGGAAGAGAATATCCCCCAAAAGTAAGGATGACGCCGTGGACCGGACACACCTATGTTGGAGAAAGGAATGCTTTCAATTCTCCCAGGGAAAATCCAGTTATGGCAAGTTCTTGTTATGATGTATTATTGTGATGTCATACAAAATGCTGGTATCATTTTTTTGCACAATGTGCAACAGGTGTAGGTTTGTTTAGAGCAGAGGGATATAAAATATATATTCTGCCATGAAGAAGTTCTCGCTTAAAACAATAGAGCAGAGGTCAATAAATCTATTAAAAAGCAGAGGTATTTGTATATGGACATAGAGAATAAGCCAGCCAGTGGCTCCACTGCCCCTGGGTTTGTCAAGCCCTGCAATAAAGGATGGTATGTTCTGACATTACAAAAAACATTTCACATATAATAAATTGGTCACATGGTAACAAAGCACAATTTAGCTGGAACAAAGTTGCTCATAAGTGGCTATGGCTTATAGACATTTAACTCCCTGGCTAAAAATGACTGCACAATTTTTAAAGAGACATTGTACAATAGATTTTTCTTTGCATAAATGTTTTGAAGATAATGCATTGATATAGCCCATCTGGGAGTGTTTTTGGAACAATGTACTGTATAGTGTTGCTTATTTTTTAATAACATTTTGCTGATTTTCAGACTCCTAACCAAGCCCCAAAGTATCAGATGTATACTGAAGTTTAAAGATTCCGGTGTGTAATGTGTCTTCTCATATGCAGGGGAGGGTATGCTCTTCCTGCTTTTTCAGCCCTTTTCAGTGGGTATCTCAGCCCAACCTCATTAACAGTGCTAAACTGGGAGCTTCTAAGTAATTTTTACTGGATTTTTAGATCAGTATTCTTCTTTGTAATAGTGTCTAATACATGCAGTTATATGAAAATTAGTGTATACTGTCGCTCTAAAGCACTTTTTCTGGCAGTCAGGGGGTTAAGTATAGCATTATAAAAAGCGGCAGAACATTTAAACAAAAAAGCTAAAATCCTAACAAACTAAACTTCTAATTATGACAGTCACAATGAACTTTGCAGGGCAACTCATCAATGCTTATACTAAAAATATTACAATGTGTAAATTAATAAAACCATGACAGAAGTGTACAAATTGCATTTAATAGAAGTAAATTGTAAAGTTTTTTTTCCCATTTTACTCTTCACATGCTTTGTTCAAAACTTCACTCCTTTCCATAACAGCATACTGATGAATTTTTGTTTTTTAAATTGTACACTACGTCTGAATTATGAACGTTTAAGTTTGACTTCCACGTCTCTCTATTAGGGAAGGACTGGCCTAGGAGGTTTGCCTTTACGAGGGTCTTAGCCAACAGATAGTAAACCCCTTTTCATGTACGATTGAGAATAGCGCACAGATGGGTAGTTTTCTCACGCTTGTAAACTGTAGCTAAATTCTGCTACTTCCCTTTAAGAGCTGCACACAGGAGCAATTGTTTATATTCACTGTATATCTGGTAGTTACAGTAGTGTTCCCATATCATTAAGAGCTCTATAAAGTTCTGATATTTAAACTGAATTTGAAGGATTGCCAGTTTAGATGAACAGCAGATGTGCATGCTGGGATGCTACATAGAACAATACAAACCCAGAACTATGTAGCATGGAAATAGAAAATTAAGCAACATATGGTGGCCAGTGCTTACCTGCCGAAGTCACAGAGCTTTAACACAGCTGTGTCGGGATCCAGCAAAAGGTTCTGTGGTTTGATATCCCGGTGGCAGATCCCAAAGGAATGGATGTAGGCTAAACTGCGGAACAGCTGATACATGTACAACTGCAAGACAAGCAAGGAAACAGCGTAAGGGTCTGACAAATATTAGGGAACGAAAACATGCGTAACGTAACTACATTCCAGTGTAGCTTCAAAGTGCAAAAAAGGAAGTAAAGGGTCTTACAATGCTACTGTATGCGATGCACACAATATGCCACAGGTTTAATTTAATTTTCTATTAGATGGAAAATGAATTGCCCCCCTGCACTCATCTCCATTCAACCAGTCTCAATTCCCTCCATGCTCATCTCTAAATCAACCAGTCTCAATCCCCCCCACCCACGCTCATCTCTAGTCAACCAGTCTCGTTCCCCCATGCTCATCTCTAGTACAGCTAATTCCCTCCCCCGCTCTCATCTCTAGTCAACCAATCTCAATCCCCCCGTGCTCATCTCCAGTCAAACAGTCTCGACCCCCCCCCCCCCCACTACTAAGCTCATCTCCAGTCAACCAGTCTCGTAACCCCATGCACTTTCCCATCTGCTCACCCTCCAGTCAACCGGTCTCAATCCCTCTGGTGCTAGCCTCCAGTCAATCGGTCTATATCCCACTGTGCTCATCTCTAGTCAACCAGTCTTGGTCGATCACCCAGCAAACATCTCCAGTCAACCAATTACTATCCCTTGCGCTCATCTGTAGTCAGTAAGTCTCTATCTCCCCCCCCCGAACTCATCTCCAGTAAACAAGTCTCAATCCCCCCATGCTCATCTCCAGTCAACCAGTCTTGATACTCCCCGTGCTCATTTCCAGTCAATCTCTATCCCCAGCGCTTATCTTTAGTAAACCAGTCTTGATCCCCTTGTGCTCATCTAAAGTCAACCAGTCTTGATTCCACCATGCTCATCTCCAGCCATCCAGTCTCTATATACCTGCACTCATCTCCAGTCAACCGGTCTCTAATCCCTCTGGTGCTAACCTCCAGTCAACCGGTCTATATCCCACGGAGCTCATCTCTAGTCAACCAGTCTTGATCGCCCAGCGCTTATCTCCAGTGTATCAATCTCTATCTCTGACACTCAATCTCTAATCAGCCAGTCTTGATTCCCCCTGTGATCATCTCCAGTCAACCAGTCTTGATTCCCCCTGGTGCTCATATCCAGCCAACCAGTCTCGATCCCCTGGTGCTCATCTACAGTCAACCAGTCTCGATCCCCTGGTGCTCATCTCCAGTCAACCAGTTTCTATTCCTCCAGTGCTCATTTTAGTCAGACAGTCTCTATCCCCCCCCCCATACTAATCTACAGTCAACCAGTCTCAATCCCGTGTTCATCTCCAGTCAACAAGTATTGATCTAATATCCTGTCCCCATTCTCCATCCCCCTCTGCTCTCTTCTCCTGTCCCTGTTCTCATCGATAACTACATCTACAATACTACACCCCATGTGTCACCCCTCCACAAATCTATGTGCAAATTCCCTTTAGACAGATATGGGGTGAGAGGAATAGAAACAAATACACTTGTGCCAAATGACTGAGTACTACACAATACGGTGGGACACACAGTTGAAAGAAACAAAGTATCCAAGGCAGCAGGAACATTTCCAAAACTGTGTGACAAAAGTATTAAAAAGTAACGTCC
>NC_069501.1:37440587-37477749 GCF_027579735.1 Bombina bombina
CAAAACCTTTCTCCCAAAAATAGCCTCAGAAGAAGCAAAAGTATCAAACTTGTAAAATTTTGTAAAAGTGTGCAGTGAAGACCAAGTCGCTGCCCTACATATCTGATCAACAGAAGCCTCGTTCTTGAAGGCCCATGTGGAAGCCACAGCCCTAGTGGAATGAGCTGTGATTCTTTCGGGAGGCTGCCGTCCGGCAGTCTCGTAAGCCAATCTGATGATGCTTTTAATCCAAAAAGAGAGAGAGGTAGAAGTTGCTTTTTGACCTCTCCTTTTACCAGAATAAACAACAAACAGGGAAGATGTTTGTCTAAAATCCTTTGTAGCATCTAAATAGAATTTTAGAGCGCGAACAACATCCAAATTGTGCAACAAACGTTCCTTCTTTGAAACTGGTTTCGGACACAGAGAAGGTACGATAATCTCCTGGTTAATGTTTTTGTTAGAAACAACTTTTGGAAGAAAACCAGGTTTAGTACGTAAAACCACCTTATCTGCATGGAACACCAGATAAGGAGGAGAACACTGCAGAGCAGATAATTCTGAAACTCTTCTAGCAGAAGAAATTGCAACTAAAAACAAAACTTTCCAAGATAATAACTTAATATCAACGGAATGTAAGGGTTCAAACGGAACCCCCTGAAGAACTGAAAGAACTAAATTGAGACTCCAAGGAGGAGTCAAAGGTTTGTAAACAGGCTTAATTCTAACCAGAGCCTGAACAAAGGCTTGAACATCTGGCACAGCTGCCAGCTTTTTGTGAAGTAACACAGACAAGGCAGAAATCTGTCCCTTCAGAGAACTTGCAGATAATCCTTTTTCCAATCCTTCTTGAAGGAAGGATAGAATCTTAGGAATCTTAACCTTGTCCCAAGGGAATCCTTTAGATTCACACCAACAGATATATTTTTTCCAAATTTTGTGGTAAATCTTTCTAGTTACAGGCTTTCTGGCCTGAACAAGAGTATCGATAACAGAATCTGAGAACCCTCCCTTTGATAAGATCAAGCGTTCAATCTCCAAGCAGTCAGCTGGAGTGAAACCAGGTTCGGATGTTCGAACGGACCCTGAACAAGAAGGTCTCGTCTCAAAGGTAGCTTCCAAGGTGGAGCCGATGACATATTCACCAGATCTGCATACCAAGTCCTGCGTGGCCACGCAGGAGCTATCAAGATCACCGACGCCCTCTCCTGATTGATCCTGGCTACCAGCCTGGGGATGAGAGGAAACGGTGGGAACACATAAGCTAGTTTGAAGGTCCAAGGTGCTACTAGTGCATCCACTAGAGCCGCCTTGGGATCCCTGGATCTGGACCCGTAGCAAGGAACTTTGAAGTTCTGACGAGAGGCCATCAGATCCATGTCTGGAATGCCCCACAGCTGAGTGACTTGGGCAAAGATTTCCGGATGGAGTTCCCACTCCCCCGGATGCAATGTCTGACGACTCAGAAAATCCGCTTCCCAATTTTCCACTCCTGGGATGTGGATAGCGGACAGGTGGCAGGAGTGAGACTCCGCCCATAGAATGACTTTGGTCACTTCTTCCATCGCTAGGGAACTCCTTGTTCCCCCCTGATGGTTGATGTACGCAACAGTTGTCACGTTGTCTGATTGAAACCGTATGAACTTGGCCCTCGCTAGCTGAGGCCAAGCCTTGAGAGCATTGAATATCGCTCTCAGTTCCAGAATATTTATCGGTAGAAGAGATTCTTCCCGAGACCAAAGACCCTGAGCTTTCAGGGATCCCCAGACCGCACCCCAGCCCATCAGACTGGCGTCGGTCGTGACAATGACCCACTCTGGTCTGCGGAATGTCATCCCTTGTGACAGGTTGTCCAGGGACAGCCACCAACGGAGTGAGTCTCTGGTCCTCTGATTTACTTGTATCTTCGGAGACAAGTCTGTATAATCCCCATTCCACTGACTGAGCATGCACAGTTGTAATGGTCTTAGATGAATGCGCGCAAAAGGAACTATGTCCATTGCCGCTACCATCAACCCGATCACTTCCATGCACTGAGCTATGGAAGGAAGAGGAACGGAATGAAGTATCCGACAAGAGTCTAGAAGTTTTGTTTTTCTGGCCTCCGTCAGAAAAATCCTCATTTCTAAGGAATCTATTATTGTTCCCAAGAAGGGAACCCTTGTTGACGGAGATAGAGAACTCTTTTCCACGTTCACTTTCCATCCGTGAGATCTGAGAAAGGCCAGGACGATGTCCGTGTGAGCCTTTGCTTGAGGAAGGGACGACGCTTGAATCAGAATGTCGTCCAAGTAAGGTACTACAGCAATGCCCCTTGGTCTTAGCACAGCTAGAAGGGACCCTAGTACCTTTGTGAAAATCCTTGGAGCAGTGGCTAATCCGAAAGGAAGCGCCACGAACTGGTAATGCTTGTCCAGGAATGCGAACCTTAGGAACCGATGATGTTCCTTGTGGATAGGAATATGTAGATACGCATCCTTTAAATCCACCGTGGTCATGAATTGACCTTCCTGGATGGAAGGAAGAATAGTTCGAATGGTTTCCATCTTGAACGATGGAACCTTGAGAAATTTGTTTAAGATCTTGAGATCTAAGATTGGTCTGAACGTTCCCTCTTTTTTGGGAACTATGAACAGATTGGAGTAGAACCCCATCCCTTGTTCTCTTAATGGAACAGGGTGAATCACTCCCATTTTTAACAGGTCTTCTACACAATGTAAGAATGCCTGTCTTTTTATGTGGTCTGAAGACAACTGAGACCTGTGGAACCTCCCCCTTGGGGGAAGTCCCTTGAATTCCAGAAGATAACCTTGGGAGACTATTTCTAGCGCCCAAGGATCCAGAACATCTCTTGCCCAAGCCTGAGCGAAGAGAGAGAGTCTGCCCCCCACCAGATCCGGTCCCGGATCGGGGGCCAACATTTCATGCAGTCTTGGTAGCAGTGGCAGGTTTCTTGGCCTGCTTTCCCTTGTTCCAGCCTTGCATTGGTCTCCAAGCTGGCTTGGCTTGAGAAGTATTACCCTCTTGCTTAGAGGACGTAGCACCTCGGGCTGGTCCGTTTCTACGAAAGGGACGAAAATTAGGTTTATTTTTTGCCTTGAAAGGCCGATCCTGAGGAAGGGCGTGGCCCTTACCCCCAGTGATATCAGAGATAATCTCTTTCAAGTCAGGGCCAAACAGCGTTTTCCCCTTGAAAGGAATGTTAAGTAGCTTGTTCTTGGAAGACGCATCAGCCGACCAAGATTTCAACCAAAGCGCTCTGCGCGCCACAATAGCAAACCCAGAATTCTTAGCCGCTAACCTAGCCAATTGCAAAGTGGCGTCTAGGGTGAAAGAATTAGCCAATTTGAGAGCATTGATTCTGTCCATAATCTCCTCATAAGGAGGAGAATCACTATCGACCGCCTTTATCAGCTCATCGAACCAGAAACATGCGGCTGTAGCGACAGGGACAATGCATGCAATTGGTTGTAGAAGGTAACCCTGCTGAACAAACATCTTTTTAAGCAAACCTTCTAATTTTTTATCCATAGGATCTTTGAAAGCACAACTATCCTCTATGGGTATAGTGGTGCGTTTGTTTAAAGTGGAAACCGCTCCCTCGACCTTGGGGACTGTCTGCCATAAGTCCTTTCTGGGGTCGACCAAAGGAAACAATTTTTTAAATATGGGGGGAGGGACGAAAGGAATACCGGGCCTTTCCCATTCTTTATTAACAATGTCCGCCACCCGCTTGGGTATAGGAAAAGCTTCTGGGAGCCCCGGCACCTCTAGGAACTTGTCCATTTTACATAGTTTCTCTGGGATGACCAACTTGTCACAATCATCCAGAGTGGATAATACCTCCTTAAGCAGAATGCGGAGATGTTCCAACTTAAATTCAAATGCAATCACATCAGGTTCAGCCTGTTGAGAAATATTCCCTGAATCAGTAATTTCTCCCTCAGACAAAACCTCCCTGGCCCCATCAGACTGGGTTAGGGGCCCTTCAGAGATATTAGTATCAGCGTTGCCATGCTCTTCAGTATCTAAAACAGAGCAGCCGCGCTTACGCTGACAAGTGTTCATTTGGGCTAAAATGTTTTTGACAGAATTATCCATTACAGCCGTTAATTGTTGCATAGTAAGGAGTATTGGCGCGCTAGATGTACTAGGGGCCTCCTGAGTGGGCAAGACTCGTGTAGACGAAGGAGGGAATGATGCAGTACCATGCTTACTCCCCTCACTTGAGGAATCATCTTGGGCATCATTGTCATTATCACATAAATCACATTTATTTAAATGAATAGGAATTCTGGCTTCCCCACATTCAGAACACAGTCTATCTGGTAGTTCAGACATGTTAAACAGGCATAAACTTGATAACAAAGTACAAAAAACGTTTTAAAATAAAACCGTTACTGTCACTTTAAATTTTAAACTGAACACACTTTATTACTGCAATTGCGAAAAAACATGAAGGAATTGTGCAAAATTCACCAAATTTTCACCACAGTGTCTTAAAGCCTTAAAAGTATTGCACACCAAATTTGGAAGCTTTAACCCTTAAAATAACGGAACCGGAGCCGTTTTAAACTTTAACCCCTTTACAGTCCCTGGTATCTGCTTTGCTGAGACCCAACCAAGCCCAAAGGGGAATACGATACCAAATGACGCCTTCAGAAAGTCTTTTCTAAGTATCAGAGCTCCTCACACATGCGACTGCATGCCATGCCTCTCAAAAACAAGTGCGCCACACCGGCGCGAAAATGAGGCTCTGCTTATGCCTTGGGAAGGCCCCTAAGGAATAAGGTGTCTAATACAGTGCCTGCCGATATTCTTATATCAAAATACCCAGATAAAATGATTCCTCAAGGCTAAATATGTGTTAAAAATGAATCGATTTAGCCCAGAAAAGTCTACAGTCTTAATAAGCCCTTGTGAAGCCCTTATTTACGATCGTAATAAACATGGCTTACCGGATCCCATAGGGAAAATGACAGCTTCCAGCATTACATCGTCTTGTTAGAATGTGTCATACCTCAAGCAGCAAGAGACTGCATACTGTTCCCCCAACTGAAGTTAATTGCTCTCAACAGTCCTGTGTGGAACAGCCATGGATTTTAGTTACGGTTGCTAAAATCATTTTCCTCATACAAACAGAAATCTTCTTCTCTTTTCTGTTTCTGAGTAAATAGTACATACCAGCACTATTTCAAAATAACAAACTCTTGATTGAATAATAAAAACTACAGTTAAACACTAAAAAACTCTAAGCCATCTCCGTGGAGATGTTGCCTGTACAACGGCAAAGAGAATGACTGGGGTAGGCGGAGCCTAGGAGGGATCATGTGACCAGCTTTGCTGGGCTCTTTGCCATTTCCTGTTGGGGAGGAGAATATCCCACAAGTAAGGATGACGCCGTGGACCGGACACACCTATGTTGGAGAAATTAATCCACAACCCAAATCAAAAAGTTTTAATCTTTATAATGAAAAAAAAGAATCAAACTGAAACAGCTGCTTGAAGTACTTTTCTACCAAAAAACTGCTTCTGAAGAAGAGAAAACATCAAAATGGTAGAATTTAGTAAAAGTATGCAAAGAAGACCAAGTCGTTGCTTTGCAAATCTGATCAACAGAAGCTTCATTCTTAAAAGCCCAGGAAGAAGAAACTGACCTAGTAGAATGAGCCGTAATCCTCTGAGGCGGGGATTAACCCGACTCAAAATAAGCATGATGACTCAAAAGCTTTAACCAAGATGTCAGAAGGCTTCTGCCATTTCTTTGTCCTTTCCTAAAACCAGAAAATATAACAAATAGACTAGAAGTCTTTCTGAAATCTTAGTAGCTTCAACATAATATTTCAAAGCTCTTACCACATCCAAAGAATGTAAGGATCATTCTTAGGATTAGGACACAAGGAAGGGACAATAATTTCTCTACTAATGTTGTTAGAATTCACAACTTTAGGTAAAAATTTAAATGAGGTCCGCAAAACTGCCTTATCCTGATGAAAAATCAGAAAAGGAGACTCACAAGAAAAAGCAGATCATTCAGAAACTCTTCTAGCAGAAGAGATGGCCAAAAGGAACAATACTTTCCATGAAAGTAATTTAAAGTCCAAAGAATGCATAGGCTCAATCGGAAGAGCCTGTAAAGCCCTCAGAACCAAATTAAGACTCCAAGGAGGGGAAATTGGCTTAATGACAGGCTTGATACGAACCAAAACCTGAACAAAACAATGAATATCAGGAAGATTAGCAATTTTTCTGTGAAACAGCACAGAAAGAGCAGAGATTTGTCCTTTCAAGGAACTTGCAGACAAACCCTTTATCCAAACCATCCTGAAGAAACTGTAAAATCCTAGGAATTCTAAAAGAATGCCAAGAGCATTTATGAGAAGAGCATCTTGAGATGTAAGTCTTCCAAACTCGATAATAAATCTTTCTAGACACAGAATTACGAGCCTGCAACATAGTATTAATCACGGAGTCAGAGAAACCTCTATGACTAAGCGTTTAATTTCCATACCATCAAATTTAATAATTTGAGTCCCTGACGGAAAAAACGAACCTTAAGATAAAAGATCTGGCCTTAATGGAAGTGACCAAGGTTGGCAACTGGACATCCGAACAAGAACCATATACCAAAACCTGAGCGGCCATGCTGGAGCCACCAGCAGCACAAACGATTGCTCCATGATGATTTAAAAATCACTCTTAAAAGAAGAACCAGAGGCGGAAAAATATAGGCAGGTTGATAACTCCAAGGAAGTGTCAAAGCATACACTGCTTCTGCCTGAGGATCCCCGGACCTGGATAGGTACCTGGGAAGTTTCTTGTTTAGATGAGATACCATCAGATCTATTTCTGGAAGCCCCCACATCTGAACAATTTGAAAAAACACATCTGGGTGAAGAGACCATTCTCCCGGATGTAAAGCTTGAATGACAGAAATAATCCGCTTCCCAATTGTCTATACCTGGGATATGGGCCGCAGATATTAGACAGGAGCTGGATTTAGCCTGGATTTAGCCCAAGCAAGTATCCAAGAAACTTCTTTCACAGCCTAAAGACTGAAAGTCCCACCCTGATGACTGACATACGCCACAGTTGTGACATTGTCTGTCTGAAAACCAATAAACGTCTCTCTTTTCAAAAAGAAGCTAAAACTGAAGAACTCTGAGAAAACGCACAGAGTTCCAAAATATTGAAAGGAAATCTCGCCTCTTGAAATCTCCAAACCCCTTGTGCTGACAGAGATCCCCAGACAGCTTCCCAACCTAAAAGACTTGCATCTGTTGTGATCATGGTCCAGGTTGGATGAACTGAAGAGACCCGTAGAACTATATGATGGTGATCTAACCACCAAGTCAAAGATAGTTGAATATTGGGATTCAAAGATATTAAAAGTGAAATCCTAGAATAATCCCTGCACCATTAATTCAGCATAAAAAACTGGAAAGGTTTCATATGAAAATGAGCAAAGGGAATCGAATCCAATGCTGCAGCCATGAGACCTAAAACTTCCATGCATATAGCTACTGAAGGAAATAATAGAGACTAAAGGTTCCGACAAGCTGAACCCAATATAATTGTCTCTTGTTAGAGACAAAGACATTGACACAATCTATCTGGAAACCTAAAAAAGGTGACCCTTGTCTGAGGAATCAAGGAGCTTTTGATAAAAAGATCCTCCAACCATGTCTTTGAAGAAACAACAAAAGTTGAATAGTATGAGATTCTGCAGAACGAAAAGACTGAGCAAGTACCACGAGATCGTCCAAATAAGGAAACACTGAGAACCTTGAAAAGATTCTTAGAGCTGTCACTAGCCCAGAAGGAAAAGCAACAAATTGGTAATGCATGGTTTAAAAAAGAGAAACTCAGAAAATGAAAATAATCTGAATGAAAACAGAATATGAAGATATCCATCTATTGTATCTATTGTAAACAAATAATGCCCTTGCTGACCAAAAGGCAGAATAGACCATATAAACACCATTCTAAAAGATGGTACTCTTATATGACAATTCAAAAAGATTTTCTATCTTTGGAACAATGAATAGTTTTGAATAAAACCCTAAACCCTGTTCCTGAAATGGAACTGGTATGAATACCCCAGATAACTCCAGGTCTGAGCAGCGCCTTGAGACCCCAACGGGTGACCAGCCGCGCTTAACAAGTACCCAATACATATAGGTCTAAAACACACTTCAGGAAAGTGTGAGCCTTACTGGAATAGCTGGAATATGCTAGCGAGAAAAAGACTTCTCACAGGCGGTTTTACTCTGAATCCTATTCTGTACCCCAATCTAAGAAGTTTGGACCGAATTGAACCAAACAATTTTAAAAAAGTCTTAACCTGCCCCTCCCAGCTAAGCTGGAATAAGAGCCGCACCTACATGCAAATTTGGGGGCTGACTTTGACCTTTTAAATGGCTTGAATTCATTCCATGTTGAAGAAAGCTTCTAATTATAAACATGATACTTGGGGAGGAATTAGGAAAAAAACTAATATAAGCTTAAGATTTACTCTTAGAACTTAATCTTGAAGCAAAAAAACTCCCTTCCCCAGAGTAACAGTTGAAAGAATCGAATCCAATTGTGAACCAAATGATTACCTTGGAAAAAAAGAAATATGGATCTTAGAAATCAAAATAGCATTCCAAGATTTAAGACACAACATTCTTCTAGCTAAAATAGCTAAAGACATAGATTTAATCTCAATTGTGAAAATATCAAAAAATGACCACACAAATGAAATTATTAGCATGTTGATTAACTTAACAATGCTAAAAAAATCATAATCCGATACTTGTTGCGCTAAAGTATCCAACCAGAAAGTTGAAGCAGTTGCAACATCAGCCAAATAAATTGCAGGCCTAAGAAAAGGAACTGAAAATAAAATTATTTTCCTTAGGTAAGATACAAGTTTCCCATCTGAAGGAATTTAAAAAAATAAATACTATTTTCTATAGGAATAGTAGTATGTTTAGAAAGAGTAGAGATAGCCCCATTAACTTTGGGGATCTTTCCCCAAACTCTAAACTAACTGCTGGCAAAGGATACAATTTAAAAACCTTAAAGAAGGAATAAAAGAAGTCCCAGGCCTATTCCATTCCCTAGTATCAGGAACTGAAAAAAAAACCTCTGAAGAAACCACAGGAGGTTAATAAGCAGAAAATGTTAGCTAGTCTTAAAATCAAAAGAACTAGTCTCCTCAATATCCAATATAATCAACACCTTTTCAACAAAGAACGAATGTACTCTATTTAAAAGTAAAAAATTAGATTTGTTAGTGTCAATATCTGATGAAGGATATTCTGAATGAGATAAAACATCATCAGAGAAGGATAATTCAGTATGTTGTCGGTCATTTGAAAATTCATTAACTAAATGAGAAGTTTAAAAAAGACCTATACATTTTATTAGAAGGCGGGATGGCAGACAAAGCCTTTAGGATAGAATCAGAAAAATATTCTTATAAATTCCTAGGTATATCTTGTACATTAGATGTAAAAGGAATAGCAATAGATAATGCATTAATACTAATGGACTCTGCGTGTAAAAGTTTATCATGATAACTTATTACAAACCATAGCTAAAGATAAAAACTCATAACATTAAAATAAATGAACTTAGCTTTGGTAGGACTGATATCAGTCATCAGGAATCCAACAGTATTTTCTGATACAGGAACAGTTTTTGAGATATCTTGCAAATGTAAGAGAAAAAAACAACATATAAAGCAAAATATCAATTTCCTTAAATGACAGTTTCAGGAATGAGAAAAAAATGCAAACAAAATAAGCCTCTGAAAACCAGAAGCAGAATGAAATAAAGACTTAAATAATGTCAGAATCTGGCGCCAAGTATGACGCCCACAACTGACAAAATATTTTTTGGCGCCAAGAACGTCTGTAACAGACACGAGCGTGATAGATGACGCAACTACGTGAAAACTCAGCGTTAGCTACGACGCCGGAAATGACGTCATCAACATCAAACAAACGTAATTCTCGCGCCAAAAGTGACGCAATAAATTCTAGCATTTTTTGCACCCGCGAGCCTAACAGCCCGCAATTTAGAAAAAAAGTCAAATGAAAAATTTTCAGGTAAGAATTTTTTTTTTTTTTTTATTTAAATGCATTTCCCAAAAATGAAACTGACAGTCTGTAAGAAGGAAATATACTGATTAACCTGAATCATGGCAAATATAAGTATAAAACATATATTTAGAACTTTACATATAAAGTGACAAACCATAGCTGAGAGTGTCATAAATAAAATAAGACTTACTTACCAAAAGACACTCATCTACATATAGTAGATAGCCAAACCAGTACTGAAACGAGAATCAGCAGAGGTAATGGTATATAAGAGTATATCGTCGATCTGAAAAGGGAGGTAGGAGAAGAATCTCTACGACCGAAAACAGAGAACCTATGAAATAGATCCCCGATAGGATGACCATAGCATTCAATAGGTAATAGTCCCTTCACATTCCTCTGTCATTCACTGCACTCTGAGAGGAAAACCGGGCTTCAGCATGCTGTGAAGCGCATATCAACGTAGAAATCTAGCACAAACTTACTTCACCACCTCCATAGGAGGCAAAGTTTGTAAAACTGAATTGTGGGTGTGGTGGGGAGTGTATTTATAGGCATTTTGAGGTTTGGGAAACTTTGCCCCTCCTGGTAGGAATGTATATCCCATACATCACTAGCTCATGGACTCTTGCCAATTACATGAAATATATATACACACATATATATATATATACATATATACACACACATAGCTCCACCCCCAGTCATTCGGCCGAAGGTACAGGAAGAAAAAGGAGAAACTACAAGGTGCAGAGGTGACTGAAGTTTAAAATCAAAAAATATAATCTGTCTTAAAATGACAGGGCGGGCCGTGGACTCGTCGTACCATAGAAGAAATTAATTTATCAGGTAAGCATAAATTTACTTTTCTTCTATAAGGTACGACGAGTCCACTGATTCATCCTTGACTTGTGGGATACAATACCAAAGCTACAGGACACGGATGAACGGGAGGGACAAGACAGATGGTTAAACAGAAGGCACCACTGCTTGAAGAACTTTTCTCCCAGAAATAGCCTCCGAAGACGCAAAAGTATAAAATTTGGAAAATTTGGAAAAGGTATGAAGCGAAGACCAAGTCGCAGCCTTACAAATCTGTTCAACAGAAGCATCATTTTTAAAAGCCCATGTGGAAGCCACCGCTCAAGTAGAGTGAGCTGTAATACTTTCAGGAGGATGCTGTCCAGCAGTCTCGTATGCCAAACGGATGATGCTTTTCAGCCAAAAAGAAAGAAAGGTAGCCCTAGCTTTTTGACCTCTACGTTTTCCAGAATAGACAACAAACAAAGAAGATGTTTGACAGAAATCTTTGGTTGCTTGCAAGTAAAACTTCAAAGCACGAACCACGTCCAAGTTGTGCAACAGACGCTCCTTCTTAGAGGAAGGATTAGGACACAGAGAAGGAACAACAAATTCCTGATTGATATTCCTATTAGTAACAACCTTAGGAAGGAATCCAGGTTTGGTACGCAAAATCACCTTATCGAGCCGAAGAGATAGCAACTAAAAACGGAACTTTCCAAGATAGAAGCTTAATATCTATGGAATGCATAGGTTCAAACGGAACCCCTTGAAGAACTTTAACAACTAAATTTAAACTCCATGGCGGAGCAACAGGTTTAAACACAGGCTTGATTTTAACTAAAGCCTGACAGAAGGACTGAACGTCTGGAACATCTGCCAGACGCTTGGGCAGTAGAATTGATAAGGCAGATATCTGTCCCTTTAAGGAACTAGCTGATAGCCCCTTCTCCAATCCTTCTTGGAGAAAGGACAAAATCCTAGGAATCCTGATCATACTCCATGAGTAGCCTTTGGATTCTCACCAATAAAGATATTTACGCCATATCTTATGATAAATTTTCCTAGTGACAGGCTTTCGAGCCTGAATCAAGGTATCTATGACCGACTCAGAGAAACCCCGCTTGGATAAAATCAAGCGTTCAATCTCCAAGCAGTCAGCTGCAGAGAAACTAGATTTGGATGCTGGAATGGACCTTGAATCAGAAGGTTCTGTCTCAGTGGCAGAGTCCATGGTGGAAGAGATGACATGTCCACCAGGTCTGCATACCAAGACCTGCGTGGCCACGCAGGTGCTATCAAAATCACCTAAGCTCTCTCCTGTTTGATTCTGGCAATCAAACGAGGAAGGAGAGAAAATGGTGGAAACACATAAGCCAGGTTGAACGACCAGGGTACTGCTAGAGCATCTATCAGTACTGCCTGAGGATCCCTTGACCTGGACCCGTAACAAGGAAGTTTGGCGTTCTGACGAGACGCCATCAGATCCAATTCTGGTGTGCCCCATTGCTGAATCAATTGTGCAAACACCTCCGGATGGAGTTCCCACTCCCCCGGATGAAAAATTTGACGACTTCGAAAATTTGCTTCCCAGTTCTCCACTCCTGGGATATAGATTGCTGATGGCAAGAGTGAGTCTCTGCCCATCAAATTATTTTGGTAACCTCTATCATCGCTAGAGAACTCTTTGTTCCCCCCTGATGATTGATATATGCTACAGTCGTGATATTGTCCGACTGGAATCTTATGAATCTGGCGCCTGAAGCGCGTTGAATATCGCTCTCAGTTCTAGAATATTTATCGGGAGGAGAGCCTCCTGAGTCCACAAACCCTGTGCTTTCAGGGAATTCCAGACTGCACCCCAGCCCAATAGGCTGGCATCCGTCGTCACAATGACCCATGCTGGCCTGCAGAAACACATTGCCTGGGACAGATAATCCTGTGACAACCACCAAAGAAGAGAGTCTCTGGTCTCTTGATCCAGATTTATCTGAGGAGATAAATCTGCATAATCCCCATTCCACTGTTTGAGCATGCATAGTTGCAGTGGTCTGAGATGCAAGCGAGCTAACGGAACTATGTCCATTGTCGCTACCATTAGTCCAATTACCTCCATACACTGAGCCACTGACAGCCGAGGAATGGAATGAAGATCTTGGCAGGTGGTTAAAATCTTTGATTTCCTGACCTCCGTCAGAAAAATTTTCATGTCCACCGAATCTATCAGAGTTCCCAGGAATGGAACTCTTGTGAGAGGGATAAGTGAACTCTTTTACGTTCACCTTCCACCCGTGAGATCTTAGAAAAGCCAACATGATGTCCGTGTGAGACTTGGCTAGTTGGTAAGGCGACGCCTGAATTAAAATATCGTCCAGATAAGGCGCCACAGCTATGCCCCGCGGCCTTAGAACCGCCAGGAGGGATCCTAGCACCTTTGTGAAAATTCTGGGAGCTGTGGCTAACCCGAAGGGAAGAGCCACAAACTGGTAATGCTTGTCCAGAAAGGCGAACCTGAGGAACTGGTGATGATCTTTGTGGATAGGGATGTGTAGATACGCATCCTTTAAGTCCATGTAGGTCATATATTGACCCTCCTGGATCATTGGTAAAATAGTCCGAATGGTCTCCATCTTGAAGGATGGGACTCTGAGGAATTTGTTAAGGATCTTGAGATCTAAAATTGGTCTGAAGGTTCCCTCTTTTTTGGGAACCACAAACAGATTGGAGTAGAACCCCTGCCCCTGTTCTGTTTTCGGAACTGGGTAGATCACTCCCATGGTATATAGGTCTTCTACACAGCGTAAGAAAGCCTCTCTTTTTGTCTGGTTTACAGACAATTGAGAAAGATGGAATCTCCCCCTTGGAGGAGAATCTTTGAAATCTAGAAGATACCCCTGGGTTACGATTTCTAAAGCCCAGGAGTCCTGAACGTCTCTTGCCCAAGCCTGAGCAAAGAGAGAAAGTCTGCCCCTACTAGATCCGGTCCTGGATCGGGGACTACCCCTTCATGCTGTCTTGGTGGCAGCGGGCTTCTTGGCCTGTTTACCCTTGTTCCAAGTCTTGTTAGGTCTCCCAACTGACTTGGATTGAGCAAAATTCCCCTCTTTAAGAACAGGAGAAGTGGACCAAGCGCTACACCCATGGCCTTAAGCTTACTAACTATATAGCCTCCTAGTAGGCTAACAATACAAAAGTTAAAATGGGGAGAGAGTAAGCGCTAAAAAGCTTAAAAGGCTAGTAAAAGGTACATTTTAATACATATAAAAATTTACAAATGGCAATCAGACGCATGGATCCATGTCTGACTTAACAAAAAAAATATATATATATATAATAAACAAATCTAAAAATATCTAAAAATATCCAATGGAGTATAGCATGTGACGCTGACTTAGTGAGCCAGTGATGAGGAGTTAGGACATGTACATTCAATAATATAAACAACCTAAGTGAGTGATTGAGTGCACACAATAGCTTTCAACAAAGAAAAATAGCATTCACAAAAAATAGTGTTCACAAAAATTGGCGTACATAAAAAATGTTCAAATGTTCAACCGGTTATATGTAAGTGAATCCAGTAGTGTTTCCTCCAAAGTGACGTGTAGAAATATAACGTGAAGTCAATAATAGTAGAATGTAAACGTTGAGTGGGTCAAATTATTGTGGTTCAGCTGCTAAATTAAAAAATTGTAAATCCGTGAGGTGTATAAAAATAAAAATAACTTGTGAAAAAATCCACGTGGAAAACTTGAATTCAAATGATAAACAAAGGTCAAAAATCAAAAGACAAAAATCAAAAGACAAAAATATCAAAAGACAAAAATAGAAAATCAGTGATAATATTAAAAAGCACTAAAGATCTAGTGAAAACAAATCCTTAATTCAGATGTTAAAAATCCTTGGTAAGATCCATAACAAACAAATACATCGATAAAATACCTAAAAGGGAACAAAAGAGAAACAAATAGTGCAACACTGTATATGATATATAATATAGGTAATTAAAACCAAGCTCACCAGTATGCCAACATGTTTCGGCCTAGACTAGGCCTTTCTCAAAACTAGTCTTGAGAAAGGCCTAGTCTAGGCCGAAACGTGTTGGCATACTGGTGAGCTTGGTTTTAATTACCTATATTATATATCATATACAGTGTTGCACTATTTGTTTCTCTTTTGTTCCCTTTTAGGTATTTTATCGATGTATTTGTTTGTTATGGATCTTACCAAGGATTTTTAACATCTGAATTAAGGATTTGTTTTCACTAGATCTTTAGTGCTTTTTAATATTATCACTGATTTTCTATTTTTGTCTTTTGATATTTTTGTCTTTTGATTTTTGTCTTTTGATTTTTGACCTTTGTTTATCATTTGAATTCAAGTTTTCCACGTGGATTTTTTCACAAGTTATTTTTATTTTTATTTTTATACACCTCACGGATTTACAATTTTTTAATTTAGCAGCTGAACCACAATAATTTGACCCACTCAACGTTTACATTCTACTATTATTGACTTCACGTTATATTTCTACACGTCACTTTGGAGGAAACACTACTGGATTCACTTACATATAACCGGTTGAACATTTGAACATTTTTTATGTACGCCAATTTTTGTGAACACTATTTTTTGTGAATGCTATTTTTCTTTGTTGAAAGCTATTGTGTGCACTCAATCACTCACTTAGGTTGTTTATATTATTGAATGTACATGTCCTAACTCATCACTGGCTCACTAAGTCAGCGTCACATGCTATACTCCATTGGATATTTTTAGATATTTTTAGATTTGTTTATTATATATATATATATATTTTTTTGTTAAGTCAGACATGGATCCATGCGTCTGATTGCCATTTGTAAATTTTTATATGTATTAAAATGTACCTTTTACTAGCCTTTTAAGCTTTTTAGCGCTTACTCTCTCCCCAAAATTCCCCTCTTGCTTTGCAGCAGGGGAAGAGGTAGAGGGACCACCTTTGAAGTTTTGAAAAGGAACAAAAATTATTTTGTTTGGTCCTCATCTTATTTGTCTTATCCTGAGGAAGGGCATGGCCTGTCCCTCTAGTGATGTCTGAAATTATCTCTTTAAGTTCAGGCCTTTGAAATGTTTTGAAAAGGAACGAAAATTATTTTGTTTGGTCCTCATCTTATTTGTCTTATCCTGAGGAAGGGCATGGCCTTTCCCTCCAGTGATGTCTGAAATGATCTCTTTCAGTTCAGGCCCGAATAGGGTCTTACCCTTGAAAGGGATGGCTAAAAGTTTAGATTTTGATGACACATCAGCAGACCAGGACTTAAGCCATAACGCTCTACGCGCTAAAATGGCAAAACCTGAATTCTTTGAAGCTAATTTAGCAGCATCTGTCATGAAAGAATTAGCTAGCTTGAGAGCCCTAATTCTATCCAGAATATCATCTAATGGGGTCTCAACCTCCTCCAGAGCCTCGAACCAAAAAGCAGCTGCAGTAGTTACAGGAACAATGCACACTATAGGTTGGAGAAGAAACCCTGATGAACAAATATTTTCTTTAGGAGACCCTCTAATTTTTTATCCATAGGATCTTTGAAAGCACAACTGTCCTCAATAGGTATAGATGTACGCTTAGCAAGGGTAGAAATAGCTCCCTCCACCTTAGGGACCGTCTGCCACGAGTCCCGCATGGTGTCTGATATGGGAAACATTTTCTTAAAAGTAGGAGGGGGAGTGAACGGAATGCCTGGTCTATCCCACTCCTTAGTAACAATGTCCGAAATCCTCTTAGGAACCTGAAAAACATCAGTGTAGGAAGGAACCTCTAGAAAGCTGTCCATTTTACACAATTTCTCTGGAACTACAATAGGGTCACAATCATCCAGAGTCGCTAAAACCTCCCTGAGCAATAAGCGGAGGTGTTCTAGTTTAAATTTAAAAGCCGACATATCTGAGTCTGTCTGAGGGAACATCTTTCCTGAATCAGAAATCTTTCCCTCAGACAGCAAATCCCTCAACCCCAACTCAGAACATTGTGAGGGTACATCGGATATGGCTAATAAAGCGTCAGAGGGCTCAGCATTTGTTCTCACACCAGACCTACTGCGCTTCCCCTGCAACCCGGGCAGCTTAGATAAAACCTCTGTGAGGGTAGCATTCATAACTGCGGCCATATCTTGCAGGCTGAAAGAATTAGACGCACTAGAAGTACTTGGTGTCGCTTGTGCGGGCGTTAATGGTTGTGACACTTGGGGAGAATTAGATGGCATAACCAGATTCCCTTCTGACTGAGAATCATCCTGCGACATACTTTTAGTAGCTAAAATATGTTCTTTGCAATTTATTGACCTTTCAGTGCATGAGGGACACATTCTAAGTGGGGGTTCCACAATGGCTTCTAAACATATTGAACAATGACTTTCTTCAATGTCAGACATGTTGAACAGGCTAGTAATGACTATAAACAAGCATGAAAACACTTTATTTAGTGAAAAAAATAACAATTTTAAAAAACGGTACTGCGCTTTTAAGAGAAAAAAAAGCATACACGTTCTGCAAAACTGCTTTAAAATGCACCAAATTTTTCAAATTTTTGCAAGCAGACTCAATATGTGTAGTTAAGTTTGCCCCACAAGGAAATTTAATATTTAACCCTTTAATGTGCAAACCAGATTGAAATTAGGCCTAAATCCGAAACAAAAACAGACCCAGCACCGTGCCACAGCTTTTTTTTTTTTTTTCTCCCCTGCTGTGGCGCCTACCTGCCCTCAGGGATAGTAAATATGCGGTTAGTGCTTCGATTTGGCCCAAAACATCTACAAGGGCCCTCAGGAGTTGGAGCTTGCTGCTTGCTGAGTGAAAACAACTGCGCATCTGAGGCGCGAAAATAGGCCCCGCCCATCTCACTCGATGTCTCTACAGCCTCAAAGAACTGCACCAGAGCGGTTTTAAACTAGCCATGTGGGTTCTGAGACCCAAAAAATAAGCCAAGTGTACCCTCAATAAAGTTGCCCAAAAAACGTTATTGCCCACAAAACGTTAACAGCACTCCCAGTTCATAAAACGTTTGCCCACAAACATTCAAAACTCATTGTCAACCATTTTTGTAATTAGCCCCTTATGCAGGCTTAGTAATGCCTTTCTAAAGCTCTTAGGATTACTGCTTACCATTACCCTCATGGGGATACTGTCAGCCTTTCTGAAATACACAGTCTCTCCAGAAAAAATGACTGAACATACCTCACTGCTATATAGCATGAAAACGTTCCTCACACTGAAGTTTCTTGTACCCCTCAGCCTCTGTGGGAACAGCACTGGATCTTAGTTACAAATGCTAAGATCATCATCCTCCAGGCAGAAGTCTTCATCAATCTGCTGCCGGAGAGTAAATAGTACACACCGGTACCATTTAAAACAAAAAACTCTTGCTTGAAGAAATTAAAAACTAATATTTTATCACCTCTTTCACTTTACCCTTCCTAGTACTTAGAGTAGGCAAAGAAAATGACTGGGGGTGAAGCTAAGGGAGGAGCTATATAGACAGCTCTGCTATGGTGCTCTTTGCCACTTCCTGTTAGCAGGAGGATAATATCCCACAAATAAAGGATGAATCTGTGGACTCGTCGTACCTTATAGAAGAAATATATATATATATATATATATATATATATATATATACATACATACACACACACACACACACACATATATATATATATACACACACATAGATATATATACATACACATAAAAACATATTATATATCTATATAGCGCCTCTTTAGTTCACAAAATTCCCAGCAGCTAATCCCAGAGAACTTTCCATAAAGATTGGTACTAAATGAATGAAGGTTGAAGAGTAATTGTGTCCATTTGCTAGCGGTGGCATTTAACAGCGCATTTTTATTGGTGGCAGACAAGGGGCATGTTCTATGATAACTGTAATAAAAAAAGTGGGTCAGTGGCCTCTATCTTTGGTTTACACATAAAGGAGGAAGTCGTTGGTTTCCCTTAGTGTGCACTGTATATTTCTGTTACCCAGTGCTACAATTAGCAGCTTGCCTCACAAAGAGTATGGTATTCTTTTCTTAGCTTTCCATGTCAGCCGAATGAGTCAGGTACAAAAGAACTAAAAAGGAACCTATAAAGAACAGTGAGCGACCCACGCACTTCCTGGCTGAATGAAACGCTTGTGTGGGGGGAGTGAACATGTATACTCATGAGAGAGCTTGAATAAACTCATGTGAGGACAAGGCGCAGCCTGGGGACATCTTCCTGTGTGCTGGCTGCCTCAGTCGGCTCCTTGCAGGCTCAGCCTCAGCACAGATTGCTCCCCGAGTGGCACAGAACAGCAACCAGTTTCACCAGCAAATGAAGCCTCAGGAATGGGCAATTAGCAGACGCAGGTAATAAGAATACTGGATAAATGACTGGCAACAGGCGGACGTAGATATGTACATCATTTACATTACACCTAAACGCTCTCAGAATGCTCGGCCCCAGTACCACTGCTTTATTAAAGGGACATAATTACTGAAATAAAGAAAACACTATAATGTATTACAGCTTTTTATTATTGCTCAAAAGCTGGTCTCTAGCTATATGTTAAACCCTTTGCAGGGCTGACCATACAAAAGGACAATATTTAATAAAATGCTAACAATTATTACTACACTAACGTGTTTAGCTTACAAAAAAGCCTAAAACAGAGTTTAAGGAAAAAGAGGTACTGTAAAATTGGTTTCTTCTTAATGTGTTTAAAATTACTTGTTATACCAGCTGCAGAGTTTGAAATGTATGGAAAATTGTTATTTCAGTTACAAAAATATACATAAAGGAACCGTTTATGCTAACTCAAACCACAACCCAATACAGTAGGCTGATCTTGTAGGGAGAGAATACCTTATTAGGTTAATCTGTCTAATACACAAAGTCTTCTTTATTACGGTTTCCTCAAAGGCCAGTACTTTGAACAATGGAAAATTAAAATTTTAGTACCTCTGTCAGAGCCGCACCACTGGGACCATTATTTTATCTAAACCTTCTTGTTTACAGGTTTGTTTTTTTTGTATATTCAGTATGGGTGGGGATACAATAGGTTAAAAAAAAAAAAAAACTTTTTCAAATGAGAAAATAAAAGGTGAAGGTGCTATTTGTAAAGAATTAAAAACATTCCAGTAGGTAAAATGGATAATTGGGAACACATTAAATAGAGAACATATTACAGTACACAGTACCTTTAAGTACCTGCACAAAACAGAACCAATGGTTGGCAGCTCTATACATTTACTGCTCCTGCCATGACTTCAGGAGCTGTATCTCACTGACTGGGACATGCTCGTCAGAAGATCATGTTATTCTTGCAATACTGATCTTAGGATGAAAGGAGTATTTGGGAGCAAGCCAGCAGGTTACACTCATAGTTAGCAAGTGACACAGGCGCAATAACGTTCTAATGAATAAGGATTTTATTATTGCACAAAGTACATCAATAAGCTCTTCAGCAACTGCAATGCACTGAGGTCCCTAAATAAACTATAAAGGGAAAGTGTTTCTTTATTAAAAACAAATATGGTAAATCAAAGTAAACATAAGAATAAACAGATTGTGTATAAAAAACAACAACTTGTTTTCGTTGCAAAAATGAGCACTAGAAATTCTCAGTATTGCCACTGCCAATGCCATGTTGGCAACTTAGGTTGCAGTCCTGCCTCTTGCATGGGCAAATATGACTCCCCGTTTTATCTACTATTCACTTAATAGTAAACCAGCTCCTGTTACTCTAGAAGATTTGAGATCAAGCAAGATAAACCTTCATGTAGGAGATCCCAGCCTCTTTGTAAGGCTGTGACAGGAAGTATTGGACACTGCACAAATTAAGTTTAAATAAAATATATAAAAAAGGTAAAATCCTTTTAAAATGATGAACAATGCATATTGCAATGATTTAAGTATGAGCCACTGCTTAGTGCTTATTTATTACAACAATCAAGCGGATACAGATGTTTTATATACCTTTAATCACTGTGTGGGAAGTAAAAACGCATGATTAGAGACAAGCATCTGTGCAATAATACAAGGCTCTTACACTTTATATATTACACTATTACCCCATTTAGAGTTAACCCCTGAGCTGCCACACAGTTCAGTAGAGAGCTATATTTATAAACAAGAGACTTTATAAACACTATAGAAGATACATTGCCTCTAGGCCCTCATTCAGTCACAATATAATCCACACTAAAACTAAATGAAACAAACCGGTGTGCAAGATAGATCACTTGCAAGTACCTGTGGAGCAGGGGGGCATAAACAGTGACAGAGGCAATTGAATCAAATCACTGCTGGTTTCTGGGCAAATAGGCTAAAGTAGGGGTCGACAAATCTGTTTAAAATTAAGGAGCCAGTAAGAATATTTAGGAGCCAGGCGATGGTATTTCTTTATATATAAATGGAGAATAACCCAAACAGTTAGGAGCCAGGGGTAAAATTCTATGAGCCAGTGGCTCTCTGTCTCCAGGGTTTGTCAAGCCCTGGGCTAAAGTGCATATTGCTGTGGAATCTGTTGGCGCTCTACAAATACCTGACCATCATAAAAATAATAATATTATAATAAGTGTGTGTGCGACTGGGTGCTCTCCTTAGGCCAGTAAAGACCCACCATTACAATTCAATAAAGACCATTCTGTGATCTCCTTTGGCCAGTGAAGACCCATCAGTACAATTCAATAAAGACCATTCTGTGCTCTACTTAGGTCAGTGAAGGCCCATCAGTACAATTCAATAAAGACCTTTCTGTGCTCTCCTTAGGTCAGTGAAGGCCTATCAGTACAATTCAATAAAGACCATTCTGTGCTCTCCGTAGGCCAGTGAAGACCCATTAGTACAATTCAATAAAGACCATTCTGTGCTCTCCTTAGGCCAGTGAAGACCCATCAGTACAATTCAATAAAGACCATTCTGTGCTCTACTTAGGTCAGTGAAGGCCCATCAGTACAATTCAATAAAGACCTTTCTGTGCTCTCCTTAGGTCAGTGAAGGCCTATCAGTACAATTCAATAAAGACCATTCTGAGCTCTCCTTAGGTCAGTGAAGGCCCATCAGTACAATTCAATAAAGACCATTCTGTGCTCTCCGTAGGCCAGTGAAGACCCATCAGTACAAGTCAATAAAGACCATTCTGTGCTCTCCTTAGGCCAGTGAAGACCCATCAGTACAATTCAATAAAGACCATTCTGTGCTCTCCTTAGGCCAGTGAAGATCCACCAGTACTATTCAATAAGGACCATTCTGTGCTCTCCTTAGGCCAGTGAAGATCCACCAGTACTATTCAATAAGGACCATTCTGTGCTCTCCGTAGGCCAGTGAAGACCCACCAGTACAATTCAATAAAGACCATTCTGTGCTCTCCTTAGGCCAGTGAAGACCCATCAGTACAATTCAATAAGGACCATTCTGTGCTCTCCGTAGGCCAGTGAAGACCCACCAGTACTATTCAATAAGGACCATTCTGTGCTCTCCGTAGGCCAGTGAAGACCCACCAGTACAATTCAATAAAGACCATTCTGTGCTCTCGTTAGGCCAGTGAAGATCCACCAGTACTACTCAATAAGGACCATTCTGTGCTCCCCTTAGGTCAATAAAGACCCATCAGTACAATTCAATAAAGACCATTTTGTGCTCTCCGTAGGCCAGTGAAAACCCATCAGTACAATTCAATAAAGACCATTCTGTGCTTTCCTTAGGCCAGTGATGACCCACCAGTACAATTCAATAAAGACCTTTCTGTGTTTCAACAAGACAATCACAGCAAAGGTTTTCTAAATCTATTGAGGGAAGAGCACAAGTTACGCAGCAATGGGAAGTGGAGAGCTTAGGTGTATAATGTAGAAGATATTCATTTTAAGGAGCAGAGGAGGCGCCAGGCCATATGAGTCGTAAGAAAGGGACATTGGTCTTCATCGTTTTCTCCAAAGTATTAGACAGGACACAACTGTTGAGGGACCCAATTACAAAGAAAACAGAATTTATGCTTACCTGATAAATTTCTCTCTCTTGCGATGTATCGAGTCCACGGATTCATCCATACTTGTGGGATATTCTCCTTCCTTACAGGAAGTGGCAAAGAGAGCACCCACAGCAGAGCTGTCTATATAGCTCCTCCCTTAGCTCCACCCCCCAGTCATTCGACCGAAGGCTAGGAAGAAAAAGGAGAAACTATAGGGTGCAGAGGTGACTGAAGTTTTTTAAATAAAAATATACTATCTGTCTTAAATAGACAGGGCAGGCCATGGACTCGATACATCGCAAGAGAAAGATATTTATCAGGTAAGCATAAATTCTGTTTTCTCTTGCAAGATGTATCGAGTCCACGGATTAATTCATACTTGTGGGATACCAACACCAAAGCTTTAGGACACAGATGAAGGGAGGGACAAGACAGGTACCTTAAACAGAAGGCACCACTGCTTGTAGAACCTTTCTCCCAAAAATAGCCTCCGAAGAAGCAAAAGTATCGAATTTGGAAAATTTGGAAAAAGTATGAAGCGAAGACCAAGTCGCCGCCTTACAAATCTGTTCAACAGAAGCCTCATTTTTAAAAGCCCATGTGGAAGCCACTGTAGTAGAATGAGCAGTAATCCTTTCAGGAGGCTGCTGGCCAGCAGTCTCATAAGACAAACGGATGATGCTTTTCAGCCAAAAAGAAAGAGAGGTAGCCATAGCCTTTTGGCCTCTCCGCATACCAGAATAAACAACAAACAATGAAGATGTTTGACGGAAAACAGAATTTATGCTTACCTGATAAATTACTTTCTCCAACGGTGTGTCCGGTCCACGGTGTCATCCATTACTTGTGGGATATTCTCCTCCCCCACAGGGAAAGGCAAGGAGAGCACACAGCAAGAGCTGTCCATATAGTCCCTCCCAGGCTCCGCCCCCCCAGTCATTCGACCGACGGTTAGGAGAAAAAAAGGAGAAACTATAGGGTGCTGTGGTGACTGTAGTGTATAGAGAAAGAAATTCTTCAAACCTGATTAAAAAACCAGGGCGGGCCGTGGACCGGACACACCGTTGGAGAAAGTAATTTATCAGGTAAGCATAAATTCTGTTTTCTCCAACACTGGTGTGTCCGGTCCACGGTGTCATCCATTACTTGTGGGAACCAATACCAAAGCTTTAGGACACGGATGAAGGGAGGGAGCAAATCAGGTTACCTAAACAGAAGGCACCACGGCTTGCAAAACCTTTCTCCCAAAAATAGCCTCCGAAGACGCAAAAGTATCAAATTTGTAGAATTTGGACAGTGTGCAGAAAAGACCAGGTCGCTGCCTTACATATCTGATAAACAGAAGCCTCGTTCTTGAAGGCCCATGTGGAAGCCACAGCCCTAGTAGAGTGAGCTGTGATTCGTTCAGGAGGCTGCCGTCCGGCAGTCTCGTAAGCCAATCGTATGATGCTTTTCAGCCAAAAGGAAAGAGAGGTAGCAGTAGCTTTTTTGACCTCTCCTCTTGCCAGAATAAACGACAAACAGAGAAGACGTTTGTCTGAATTCCTTTGTTGCTTCTAAATAGAACTTTAAAGCACGGACTACATCTAAATTGTGTAACAAGCGTTCCTTCTTTGAAACTGGATTCGGACACAAAGAAGGCACAACTATTTCCTGGTTAATATTCTTGTTGGAAACAACCTTTGGAAGGAAACCAGGTTTAGTACGCAAAACAACCTTATCTGAATGGAACACTAGATAGGGCGGATTACACTGCAGAGCAGATAATTCAGAAACTCTTCTAGCAGAAGAAATAGCAACCAAAAACAGAACTTTCCAAGATAACAACTTGATATCTATGGAATGTAAGGGTTCTAACGGAACCCCTTGAAGAACTGAAAGAACCAAATTTAGACTCCAGGGAGGAGTCAAAGGTCTGTAAACAGGCTTGATCCTGACCAAAGCCTGAACAAAAGCTTGAACATCTGGCACAGCTGCCAGTCGTTTGTGTAACAAGACAGATAAAGCAGAAATCTGTCCTTTTAGAGAACTCGCTGATAATCCCTTATCCAAACCTTCTTGGAGAAAGGAAAGGATCCTAGGAATTTTAATCTTACTTCATGGGAATCCCTTGGATTCACACCAACAGATATATCTTTTCCATATTTTATGGTAATCTTTCTAGTCACAGGTTTTCTGGCTTGTACCAGAGTATCTATCACAGAATCCGAAAACCCACGCTTAGACAAAATCAAGCGTTCAATTTCCAAGCAGTCAGCTGGAGAGAAACTAGATTTGGATGTTCGAATGGACCTTGTACTAGAAGATCCTGTCTCAAAGGTAGCTTCCATGGTGGAGCCGATGACATATTCACCAGGTCTGCATACCAAGTCCTGCGTGGCCACGCAGGAGCTATCAAAATCAACGAGGCCTTCTCCTGTTTGATCCTGGCTACCAGCCTGGGAATGAGAGGGAACGGTGGAAACGCATAAGCTAGGTTGAAAGTCCAAGGCGCCACTAATGCATCCACTAGAGTCGCCTTGGGATCCCTGGATCTGGACCCGTAGCAAGGAACCTTGAAGTTCTGACGAGACGCCATCAGATCCATGTCTGCAATGCCCCATAATTGGGTCAACTGGGCAAACACCTCCGGGTGGAGTTCCCACTCCCCCGGATGAAAGGTCTGACGACTCAGATAATCCGCCTCCCAGTTTTCCACTCCTGGGATGTGGATCGCAGACAGGTGGCAGGAGTGATCCTCTGCCCATTTGATGATCTTGGTCACCTCTCTCATCGCCAGGGAACTCCTTGTTCCCCCCTGATGGTTGAAGTAAGCAACAGTCGTCATGTTGTCTGATTGGAATCTTATGAATCTGGCCTTTGCTAGTTGAGGCCAAGCCCGGAGAGCATTGAATATCGCTCTCAGTTCCAGAATGTTTATCGGTAGAAGAGACTCTTCCCGAGACCATAGACCCTGAGCTTTCAGGGAATCCCAGACCGCGCCCCAGCCTAATAGACTGGCGTCGGTCATGACAATGACCCACTCTGGTCTGCGGAAGCTCATTCCCTGGGACAGGTGATCCTGGGTCAGCCACCAACGGAGTGAGTCTCTGGTCTTCTGATCTTCTTGAATCACTGGAGACAAGTCTGTATAGTCCCCATTCCACTGTTTGAGCATGCACAGTTGTAATGGTCTTAGATGAATTCGCGCAAAAGGAACTATGTCCATTGCTGCAACAAAAAAACCCTACTACTTCCATGCACTGAGCTATGGAAGGCCGTAGAACAGAGTGAAGAACTTGAAAAGCGTTTAGAAGCTTTGACTCTCTGACATCTGTTAGGAAAATCTTCATTTCTAAAGAATATATTATTATTCCCAAGAAAGGGACTCTTGTTGACGGAGACGGGGAACTTTTTTCTATGTTCACCTACCACCCGTGAGATCTGAGAAAGGCTAAAACAATGTCTGTGTGAGCCTTTGTCTTTGAAAGAGACGACGCTTGAATTAGGATGTCGTCCACGTAAGGTGCCACTGCAATGCCCCTGGGTCTTAGAACCGCTAGAAGGGACCCGAGCACCTTTGTGAAAATCCTTGGAGCAGTGGCTAGTCCGAATGGGAGAGCCACATCCAGAAAGGCGAACCTTAGGAACTGATGATGATCTTTGTGGATAGGAATATGCAGATACGCATCCTTTAGATCCACGGTAGTCATAAATTGACCCTCCTGGATTGTAGGTAAAATCGTTCGAATAGTTTCCATTTTGAACGATGGCACTCTGAGAAATTTGTTTAGAATTTTTAAATCCAGAATTGGTCTGAAAGTTCCCTCTTTTTTTGGGAACTACAAACAGATTTGAGTAAAACCCCTGACCTTGTTCCACAGTTGGAACTGGGTGTATCACTCCCATCTTTAACAGGTCTTCTACACAATGTAAGAATGCCTGTCTCGTTACTTGGTTTGAAGATAAGTGAGACATGTGGAACCTTCCCCTTGGGGGTAGTTCCTTGAATTCTAGAAGATAACCCTGAGAGACTATTTCTAGTGCCCAGGGATCCTGAACATCTCTTGCCCAAGCCTGAGCAAAGAGAGAGAGTCTGCCCCCTACTAGATCCGGTTCCGGATCGGGGGCTACCTCTTCATGCTGTCTTGGTAGCAGCAGCAGGCTTCTTGGCCTGTTAACCCTTGTTCCAGCCTTGCATTGATTTCCAAGCTGGTTTAGTCTGGGAAGCGTTACCCTCTTGTCTAGAGGCTGCCGAGTTGGAAGCCGGTCCGTTCCTGAAATTGCGAAAGGAACGAAAATTGGACTTATTCTTAGCCAGAGCGCTCTGCGCGCCACAATTGTAAACCCTGAATTTTTTGCCGCTAACCTCGCTAACTGCAAAGCGGCGTCTAAAATAAAGGAATTAGCTAACTTAAGTGCGTAAATTCTATCCATGACTTCCACATACGGAGTCTCCCTACTGAGCGACTTTTCCAGTTCCTCGAACCAGAACCATGCCGCTGTAGTGACAGGAATAATGCACAAAATAGGTTGAAGGAGGTAACCTTGCTGTACAAAAATCTTTTTAAGCAAACCCTCCAATTTTTTTATCCATAGGATCTTTGAAAGCACAATTGTCCTCAATAGGAATGGTCGTGCGCTTGGCTAGAGTAGAAAACTCCCCCTCGACCTTAGGGACTGTTTGCCATGTGTCCTTCCTGGGGTCGACCATAGGGAACAATTTCTTAAATATAGGAGGAGGGACAAAAGGTATGCCTGGCTTCTCCCACTCCTTATTCACTATGTCCGCCACCCGTTTAGGTATCGGAAAAGCATCAGGGTGCACCGGTACCTCAAGGAACTGTCCATCTTGCACAATTTTTCTGGGTTGACCAGATTGTCACAATCATCCAGAGTAGATAGCACCTCCTTAAGTAATGCGCGGAGATGCTCTAATTTAAATTTAAATGTTACAACATCAGGTTCTGCCTGCTGAGAAATTCTTCCTGTATCAGAAATTTCCTCATCTGACAAACCCTCCCTCCCTGCCACTTCAGATTGGTGTGAGGGTATGACAGAAAAATTATCATCAGCGCCCTCCTGCTCTACAGTGTTTAAAACAGAGCAATCGCGCTTTGTCTGAAATGCTGGCATTTTGGATAAAATATTAGCTATGGAGTTATCCATTACTGCCGTCAATTACTGTATAGTAACAAGCATTGGCGCGCTAGAAGTACTAGGGGTCGCCTGCGCGGGCATAACTGGTATAGACACAGAAGGAGATGATGTAGAACTATGTCTACTTCCTTCATCTGAGGAATCATCCTGGGCAACTTTACAATTTGTGACAGTACTGTCCTTACTTTGTTTGGACGCTATGGCACAATTATCACACTATATTTGAAGGGGGAACCACATTGGCTACCATACACACAGAACATGATCTATCTGAAGGTACAGACATGTTAAACAGGCTTAAACTGGTTAATAAAGCACAAAAACCGTTTTAAAACAAAACCGTTACTGTCTCTTTAAATGTTAAACAGGGCACACTTTATTACTGAATATGTGAAAAACTAGGAAGGAATTATCCAATCTTTAATACATTCAAAGTATTGCACCCCAATTTTCAAGCTGTTAACCCTTAAAATGTGGAAACCGGAGCAGTTTTTAATTTTAACCCCCTTACAGTCCCAGCCACAGCCTTTGCTGCAACTTCACCAATCCCAGGGGGGTATATGATACCAAATGAAGCCTTCTAGGAACGTTTTTAGTGGATTCCAGACCCTCACACATGCAGCTGCATGTACTGAACTCAAAATTAACTGCACAGTAATGGCGCGAAAATGAGGCTCTGCCTACTACAGAGAAAGGCCCTTCCTGACTGGGAAGGTGTCTTAACAAGTGCCTGGTGCTAAAAACGTTCCCCAATGTTATAAAAGTGTGAAATACAACTTCAAACTGCATATAATACTTAAATAAAGCAATCGATTTAGCCCCTAAAAGTGTCTACCAGTTTATAGCCCATAATAAGCCCTTTATTCTGTTTGAGACTAAGAAAATGGCTTACCAATCCCCATGAGGGGAAAATGACAGCCTTCCAGCATTACACAGTCTTGTTAGAAATATGGCTTGTCATACCTTGAGCAGAAGAGCCTGCTAACTGTTTCCCCCAACTGAAGTTATCTCATCTCAACAGTCCTATGTGGAAACAGCAAACGATTTTAGTAACTGCTGCTAAAATCATATTCCTCTCACAAACAGAACTCTTCGGGGCCCATTTATCAAAGGGCTTGCGGACCTGATCCGACACTGCGGATCAGGTCCGCAAGACCTCGCTAAATGCGGAGAGCAATACGCTCTCCACATTTAACATTGCACCAGCAGCTCACAAGAGCTGCTGGTGCAACGCCGCCCCCTGCTGACTCGCGGCCAATCGGCCGCCAGCAGGGAGCTGTCAATCAACCCGATCGTATTCGATCGGGTTGATTTCCGGCGGTTCCTGTCCGCCTGCTCAGAGCAGGCGGACAGGGTTATGAAGCAGCGGTCTTTAGACCGCTGCTTCATAACTTGTGTTTCTGGCGAGTCTGAAGACTCGCCAGAAACACAGCCCTTCAAGCTCCATACGGAGCTTGATAAATGGGCCTGTATATCTCTTTCTGTTTCAGAGTAAATAGTACATACCAGCACTATTTTAAAATAAACTCTTGATAGAAGAATAAAAAACTACAACTAAACACCACAAACTCCTCACCATCCCCGAGGAGATGCTACTTGTTCAGAGCGGCAAGGAGAATGACTGGGGGGCGGAGCCTGGGAGGGACTATATGGACAGCTCTTGCTGTGTGCTCTCCTTGCCTTTCCCTGTGGGGGAGGAGAATATCCCACAAGTAATGGATGACACCGTGGACCGGACACACCAATGTTGGAGAAATCTTTGTTTGCTTGCAAGTAGAACTTTAAAGCACGAACCACAACAAGATTGTGCAACAGACGTTCCAAGGATTAGGACACAGCGAAGGAACAACAATTTCCTGATTGATATTCCTATTAGAAACAACCTTAGGAAGGAATCCAGGTTTGGTACGCAAAACCACCTTATCTGCATGGAAAACAAGATAAGGTGAGTCACACTGTAAAGCAGATAACTCAGAAACTCTTTGAGCCGAAGAGATAGCTACTAAAAACAGAACTTTCCAAGATAGAAGCTTAATATCTATGGAATGCATAGGTTCAAACGGAACCCCTTGAAGAACTTTAAGAACTAAGTTTAGGCTCCATGGCGGAGCAACAGGTTTGAATACAGGCTTGATTCTGACTAAAGCCTGACTAAACGCTTGAACGTCTGGGACATCTGCCAGACGCTTGTGTAAAAGAATAGACAAAGCAGAAATCTGTCCTTTTAAGGAGCTAGCTGATAATCCCTTCTCCAATACTTCTTGGAGAAAAGACAATATTCTAGGAATCCTAACCTTACTCCATGAGTAACCCTTGGATTCACACCAATAAAGATATTTGCGCCAAATCTTATGATAGATTTTCCTGGTGACAGACTTTCTAGCTTGAATCAGGGTATCAATGACCGACGCTTTGATAAAATCAGGCGTTCAATCTCCAAGCAGTCAGACGCAGAGAAATTATATTTGGATGCTTGAATGGTGATTAGAAGGTCCTGCCTCATTGGCCGAGTCCACGGTGGAACAGATGACATGTCCACTAGGTCTGCATACCAAGTCCTGCATGGCCACGCAGGTGCTATCAGAATCACCGAAGCTCTCTCCTGCTTGATTCTGGCAACCAGACGAGGGAGGAGAGGAAACGGTGGAAATACATAGGCCAGATTGAAGGACTAGGGCACTGCTAGAGCATCTATCAGTACCGCCTGGGGATCCCGGGACCTGGACCCGTAACAAGGAAGCTTGGCATTCTGACGGGACGCCATCAGATCCAATTCTGGTGTGCCCCATAGCTGAGTCAGCTGGGCAAATACCTCCGGATGGAGCTCCCACTCCCCCGGATGAAAAGTTTGACGACTTAGGAAAACCGCCTCCCAGTTCTCTACCCCTGGGATATGGATTGCTGAAAGATGGCAAGAGTGAGTCTCCGTCCATCGGATTATTTTGGTTACTTCCATCATCGCTAGAGAACTCCGTATTCCTCCTTGATGATTGATATAAGCTACAGTTGTGATGTTGTCCGACTGGAATCTGATGAATTTGGACGCAGCTAGCTGAGGCCACGCCTGAAGCGCATTGAATATCGCTCTGAGTTCTAGAATGTTTATAGGGAGGAGAGTTTCCTCCCGAGACCATAAGCCCTGTGCTTTCAGGAAGTTCCAGACTGCACCCCAGCCTAGCAGGCTGGCATCTGTCGTTACTATGAGCCACTCTGGCCTGCGGAAACACATTCCCTGAGACAAGTGGTCCTGAGACAACCACCAGAGAAGAGAATCTTTGGTCTCCTGGTCCAGATGTGTTTGAAGAGATAAATCTGCATAAACCCCATTCCACTGTTTGAGCATGCATAGTTGCAGTGGTCTGAGGTGTAAGCGGGCAAAAGGAACTATGTCTATTGCCGCTACCATGAGTCCGATTACCTCCATACACTGAGCCACTGATGGCTGAGGAATGGAATGAAGAGCTCGGCAAGTGGTTAAGAGTTTTTATTTTCTGACCTCCGTCAGAAATATTTACATTTCTACCGAGTCTATCAGAGTCCCTAGGAAGGAAACTCTTGTGAGAGGGAAGAGAGAACTCTTTTTTATGTTCATCTTCCACCCGTGAGATCTCAGAAAAGCCAACACGATGTCCATGTGAGACTTTGTTAGCTGGAAAGTCGACGCCTGAATAAAGATGTCTTCTAGATAAGGCGCCACTGCTATGCCCCGCGGTCTTAGAACCGCCAAAAGGGACCCTAGCACCTTTGTGAAAATTCTGGGAGCCGTGGCCAACCTGAAGGGAAGGGCCACAAACTGGTAATGCCTGTCCAGAAAGGCGAATCTGAGGAATTGATAATGATCTCTGTGAATAGGGATGTGTAGATACGGATCCTTTAAGTCCACGGTAGTCATATATTGACCCTCCTGGATCAGAGGTAGAATAGTCCGAATAGTCTCCATCTTGAATGATGGTACTCTGAGGAATTTGTTTAGAATTTTGAGATGCAAGATTGGTCTGAAAGTTCCCTCTTTTTTGGGAACCACAAACAGGTTTGAGTAAAAACCTAGCCCTTGTTCCGCTTTTGGAACTGGGCGGATCACTCCCATGGTATGTAGGTCTTCTACGCATCGTAAGAACGCCTCTCTCTTTGTCTGGTTTGCAGACAACTGAGAAACGTGAAATCTCCCCCTTGGGGTGGGGGGGGAGTCTTTGAAGTCCAGAAGATATCCCTGGGACACAATTTCTAAAGCCCAGGAATCATGAACATCTCTTGCCCAAGCCTGAGCGAAGAGAGAGAGTCTGCCCCCTACTAGATCAGATCCCGGATCGGGGGCTACCCTTTATGCTGTCTTGGAGGCAGCAGCAGGCTTCTTGGCCTGTTTACCCTTGTTCCTAGCCTGGTTAGGTCTCCAGACTGACTTGGATTGGGCAAAATTCCCCTCTTGCTTTGCAGCAGGGGAAGCTGAAGCGTGACCACCCTTGAAGTTCCGAAAGGAACGAAAATTATTTTGTTTGGTCCTCATTTTATTTGTATTATCCTGAGGGAGGGCGTGGCCTTTCCCTCCAGTGATGTCTGAAATAATCTCTTTCAGTTCAGGCCCGAATAGGGTCTTTCCTTTGAAGGGGATGTTCAAAAGTTTAGATTTTGATGACACATCAGCAGACCAGGACTTAAGCCATAACGCCCTGCGTGCTAAAATGGCAAAACCTGAATTCTTTGCCGCTAATTTAGCCAGTTGGAAAGTGGCATTTGTAATGAAAGAATTAGCCAACTTAAGGGCCTTAATTCTATCCATAATATCCTCTAATGGAGTCTCCATCTGAAGAGCCTCTTCTAGAGCCTCGAACCTGTAAGCAGCTGCAGTAGTTACAGGAACAATGCACGCAATAGGTTGGTGAAGAAAACCTTGATGAACAAAAATTTTCTTCAGGAGACCCTCTAATTTTTTATCCATAGGATCTTTGAAAGCACATCTGTCTTCGATAGGTATAGTTGTACGCTTAGCGAGAGTAGAAATAGCTCCCTCCACCTTAGGAACTGTCTGCCACGAGTCCCGCATGGTGTCAGATATGGGAAACATTTTCTTAAAAACAGGAGGGGGAGCAAACGGTATACCTGGTCTATCCCACTCCTTAGTAACAATATTTGCAATCCTCTTAGGGACTGGAAAAAACATCAGTGTAAACAGGAACCTCTAAGTATTTGTCCATTTTACACAATTTCTCTGGGACCACTATAGGGTCACAATCATCCAGAGTCGCTAATACCTCCCTGAGCAACAAGCGGAGGTGTTCAAGCTTAAATTTAAAGGCCGTCATATCAAAATCTGTCAGAGGGAGCGTCTTTCCTGAATCAGAAATCTCTCCCTCAGATAGCAAATCCCTTACCCCTACTTCAGAATATTGTGAGGGTATATCGGATACGGCTACTAAAGCGTCAGAAGGCTCAGCATTTGTTCTTAACCCAGAGCTGTCACGCTTTCCTTGTAAACCAGGCAGTTTAGATAAAACCTCTGTGAGGGTTGTATTCATAACTGTGGCCATGTCTTGTAAAGTAAATGAAGTTGACGCACTAGAGGTACTTGGCGTCATTTGTGCGGGCGTTACTGGTTGCGACACTTGGGGAGAGCTAGATGGCAAACCCTCATTTTCTGTCTGAGAATCATCTATTGCTATATTTTTAAGTGCTATAATATGCTCTTTACAATTTATAGACATATCAGTGCAAGTGGGACACATTCTAAGAGGGGGTTCCACAATGGCTTCTAAACACATTGAACAAGCATTTTCCTTGATGTCAGACATGTTAAACAGGCTAGTAATGAAACAAGCAAGCTTGGAAAACACTTTATTCAAAGTAATACACAAAAAAAGATGCACAAACTCTGCAAAACAGTGTAAAAAAGCAGTAAACTTTACAATTTTTTTACAGTAGAATCATAAAGCCTTAGTAAGTTTGCACAGCCAGACAAATAAACGATGATCCCCTTAATTTAAAAACCGGATTGACAAAACATCAAAAACCGGTATAAAAACGTTCAGCACCTTGCCACAGCTCTGCTGTGGCGCCTACCTGCCCTTTAGGATAGATATGTGGAGAAAAAACTTCTTTTAGGCCCTCAAACACAGCAGGACCCTCTGGAGAAGCAGCTGGATGTCTTTAGAGTAAAAGAAACTGCGCAACTGAGGCGTGAAAATAGGCCCCTCCCACCTCAATCGATGTTAATGGGGCCTAAAAGAAACACACCAAAGTGTTTCTAAACTAGCCATGTGGGTTAATAACCCTTAAATAAGCCACAATGACCCCTTAAAGTCCCTCAAAAAACGTTAAGTGTTCAATAAAAAAAAAAAATGTTTTTTCTATTAAGTGTCACCAGTAACAAATGAGCCCTTTATGCAAGCTGGGATTCCATACTAAGTGTCTGAATACAGCTTACCCCTCCCTCATGGGGATATTGCCAGCCTTTTCTAGAATTATCACAGTCTACCTAGAAAAAAATTGACTGAACATACCTCAATGCAGCTTAGCATGCAAACCGTTCCCCCAACTGAAGTTTTCCTGTACTCCTCAGCCTTCGTGAGAACAGCAGTGGATCTTAGTTACAAAGTGCTAAGATCATCATCCTCCTTGCAGAAATCTTCATCCCTTTTCTGCCAGAGAGTGAATAGTACACACCGGTACCATTTAAAATAAACTTAAAAATAAATAAAACTAACATTTTTGTCAACACACTCACTTTACCCTTCCTAGTACTTAGAGTAGGCAAAGAGAATGACTGGGGGGTGGAGCTAAGGGAGGAGCTATATAGACAGCTCTGCTGTGGGTGCTCTCTTTGCCACTTTCTGTAAGGAAGGAGAATATCCCACAAGTATGGATGAATCCGTGGACTCGATACATCTTGCAAGAGAAATATGATAAACAACCAAAACACCCTAGGGCACTGATGGCTCCTCAGATGCTTCAGAATTACATTTCCCATGATGCTCAACTAGACTGCAGAGTGCCTAGGCACCATGGGAAATGTAGTTCTGAAACATCAGGGGTGCCAGAGTTGGCCATCACTGCCCTAGAGTGTGCAGACATGGGGTATAGCACAGCATTGCTTCCTGGTCTGCAGTACGTGCTAGTATATGCTGTCTGTTCTCAGACACTGGGGCAGATTTATTATCCCTGCAGGCGGACTGGTTGGCAAGTAGTGCTCCTGTCGACATGCAATCGCCTCTTGCAAAGTTTCACCGGAGGGCAAAAACAGAATTTATGCTTACCTGATAAATTACTTTCTCCAACGGTGTGTCCGGTCCACGGCGTCATCCTTACTTGTGGGAATATCTCTTCCCCAACAGGAAATGGCAAAGAGCCCAGCAAAAGCTGTCCATATAGTCCCTCGTAGGCTCCGCCCACCCCAGTCATTCGACCGACGGACAGGAGGAAAAAAACTGGAGAAACTATAGGGTGCCGTGGTGACTGTAGTTAGAGAAAATAATTCATCAAACCTGATTCAAAAAAACCAGGGCGGGCCGTGGACCGGACACACCGTTGGAGAAAGTAATTTATCAGGTAAGCATAAAACAGAATTTATGTTTACCTGATAAATTACTTTCTCCAACGGTGTGTCCGGTCCACGGCGTCATCCTTACTTGTGGGATATTCTCTTCCCCAACAGGAAATGGCAAAGAGCCCAGCAAAGCTGGTCACATGATCCCTCCTAGGCTCCGCCTACCCCAGTCATTCGACCGACGTTAAGGAGGAATATTTGCATAGGAGAAACCATATGGTACCGTGGTGACTGTAGTTAAAGAAAATAAATTATCAGACCTGATTAAAAAAACCAGGGCGGGCCGTGGACCGGACACACCGTTGGAGAAAGTAATTTATCAGGTAAACATAAATTCTGTTTTCTCCAACATAGGTGTGTCCGGTCCACGGCGTCATCCTTACTTGTGGGAACCAATACCAAAGCTTTAGGACACGGATGAAGGGAGGGAGCAAATCAGGTCACCTAAATGGAAGGCACCACGGCTTGCAAAACCTTTCTCCCAAAAATAGCCTCAGAAGAAGCAAAAGTATCAAACTTGTAAAATTTGGTAAAAGTGTGCAGTGAAGACCAAGTCGCTGCCCTACATATCTGATCAACAGAAGCCTCGTTCTTGAAGGCCCATGTGGAAGCCACAGCCCTAGTGGAATGAGCTGTGATTCTTTCGGGAGGCTGCCGTCCGGCAGTCTCGTAAGCCAATCTGATGATGCTTTTAATCCAAAAAGAGAGAGAGGTAGAAGTTGCTTTTTGACCTCTCCTTTTACCGGAATAAACAACAAACAAGGAAGATGTTTGTCTAAAATCCTTTGTAGCATCTAAATAGAATTTTAGAGCGCGAACAACATCCAAATTGTGCAACAAACGTTCCTTCTTTGAAACTGGTTTCGGACACAGAGAAGGTACGATAATCTCCTGGTTAATGTTTTTGTTAGAAACAACTTTTGGAAGAAAACCAGGTTTAGTACGTAAAACCACCTTATCTGCATGGAACACCAGATAAGGAGGAGAACACTGCAGAGCAGATAATTCTGAAACTCTTCTAGCAGAAGAAATTGCAACTAAAAACAAAACTTTCCAAGATAATAACTTAATATCAACGGAATGCAAGGGTTCAAACGGAACCCCCTGAAGAACTGAAAGAACTAAATTGAGACTCCAAGGAGGAGTCAAAGGTTTGTAAACAGGCTTAATTCTAACCAGAGCCTGAACAAAGGCTTGAACATCTGGCACAGCGGCCAGCTTTTTGTGAAGTAACACAGACAAGGCAGAAATCTGTCCCTTCAGGGAACTTGCAGATAATCCTTTTTCCAATCCTTCTTGAAGGAAGGATAGAATCCTAGGAATCTTAACCTTGTCCCAAGGGAATCCTTTAGATTCACACCAACAGATATATTTTTTCCAAATTTTGTGTGGTAAATCTTTCTAGTTACAGGCTTTCTGGCCTGAACAAGAGTATCGATAACAGAATCTGAGAATCCTCGCTTGGATAAGATCAAGCGTTCAATCTCCAAGCAGTCAGCTGGAGTGAAACCAGATTCGGATGTTCGAACGGACCCTGAACAAGAAGGTCTCGTCTCAAAGGTAGCTTCCAAGGAGGAGCCGATGACATATTCACCAGATCTGCGTACCAAGTCCTGCGTGGCCACGCAGGACTTG
>NC_069501.1:37477844-37555344 GCF_027579735.1 Bombina bombina
TTTAAACAGTCACAACAACTGCCACAGCTCTACTGTGGCTTTTTACCTCCCTCAATACGACTTTTGAAGCCTTTTGAGCCCTTCAGAGAAGTCCTAGATCATGCAGGAAGAAGCTGGAAGTCTGTGTCTGTAATTTTTCCTTCTCAAAAAAGCGCTAAAATAGGCCCCTCCTACTCATATTACAACAGTGGGAAGCCTCAGGGAACTGTTTCTAGGCAAAATTCAAGCCAGCCATGTGGAAAAAAACTAGGCCCCAATAAGTTTTATCACCAAACATATGTAAAAAACGATTAAACATGCCAGCAAACGTTTTAAAATACACTTTTATAAGAGTATGTATCTCTATTAATAAGCCTGATACCAGTCGCTATCACTGCATTTAAGGCTTTACTTATATTACTTTGGTATACGCAGCATTTTCTAGCAAATTCCATCCCTAGAAAAATATTTTAACTGCACATACCTTATTGCAGGAAAACCTGCACGCTATTCCCCCTCTGAAGTTACCTCACTCCTCAGAATATGTGAGAACAGCAAAGGATCTTAGTTACTTCTGCTAAGATCATAGAAAACGCAGGCAGATTCTTCTTCTAAATACTGCCTGAGATAAACAGTACACTCCGGTACCATTTAAAAATAACAAACTTTTGATTGAAGAAATAAACTAAGTCTAAAACACCACAGTCCTCTTACGACCTCCATCTTAGTTGAGAGTTGCAAGAGAATGACTGGATATGACAGTGAGGGGAGGAGCTATATAGCAGCTCTGCTGTGGGTGATCCTCTTGCAACTTCCTGTTGGGAAGGAGAATATCCCACAAGTAATGGATGATCCGTGGACTGGATACACTTAACAAGAGAAAAAGGTGTTTTCTGTCCTTTTAAAATCAGCACTTAATCACCTAGATTTATATCTAAAAAATACACACATTTATATATGATGGGCAAAGTAGAAGACCTTCTCAGGGTTTAAAGAGCATGTTCAGTCTCTCCAGCTTCAGTCGTTAGCATAAATAGTTTTGCAGTTATCAGATAAAGGGACAAATAAGTAGCAGGGTTAGCCTGAGTTCTGAGAAATAGAAAATCCTACATTTCCAGAGCTAGATTATATGAAAGGGGCAAAACAAATATTGAAAGCATTTTACAAAGTTGTTTCATTATGCATAGCTAAATATCTTCTATAAAAACCACAGCATGACAAAGACAGGGCTTCACAAATCACTGTAGTGCAGGGTGTTGTGTCTTCTAAAAAGAAGAAAAAATAAATACATTCAGCCCTATTGTTCAGATTATGAATCATTTCCCTTTTAAACACAAAAAGTTGGGGGGCTCAGTGGCCTATACAAAACTAACCTCTAATTTGTCTATAAAGCTATGCCTATTAGACACAGAAACATTTCTATAGCATGAGTAAATGTTCTCTCTTTGGCTGGAAAAGGAAATCTGTATTCACCATAGGCTGCACGCATCTCCATTACTGTAAGTGACATCTGTTCTGGGTCACTTATGGGATCTGCAGCAAGTGCTGACAGGTACATTGTTAGAATAGACAAAGTGCAGATACAAAAGCCCAAATGTAACCCATTTAATTAAACCTCTTTAGAGTTATCACTCGGTGTGCTCATAAACAGCCATCGTCATAACCGCAACTTACATGTTGTTATTTAATGCCATGATTGGTCTGTACACACAACTCACCTTTTCTCCACTGGAGTAGAAAAAGTAGCGCAGTCTGACAATGTTGCAGTGGTCCAGTTTTCTCATGATCTGCAGCTCTCGATTCTGAAACAGAACAAAAATGTGCATGAAGTACAGGGCTGGTAAACATATTTATGTAAAATAATATATACATTTGCTTTATATTGGATATAGCAAGTGGTTAATGTAGATCACTTTTTTAAGAACCAGATGGCTATTACTCTGTGCACATAAATAAGTAATGGTGCTAGCAATAAAAAAACATAATTTATGTAAGAACTTACCTGATAAATTCATTTCTTTCATATTAGCAAGAGTCCATGAGCTAGTGACGTATGGGATATACATTCCTACCAGGAGGGGCAAAGTTTCCCAAACCTTAAAATGCCTATAAATACACCCCTCACCACACCCACAATTCAGTTTAACGAATAGCCAAGAAGTGGGGTGATAAGAAAAAAGTGCGAAAGCATATAAAAACATAATTTATGCTTACCTGATAAATTCCTTTCTTCTGTTGTGTGATCAGTCCACGGGTCATCATTACTTCTGGGATATTATCTGCTCCCCTACAGGAAGTGCAAGAGGATTCACCCAGCAGAGTTGCTATATAGCTCCTCCCCTCTACGTCACCTCCAGTCATTCGACCAAAGACCAACGAGAAAGGAGAAACCAAGGGTGTAGTGGTGACTGAATTATAATTTAAAAAATATGTACCTGCCTTAAAAAACAGGGCGGGCCGTGGACTGATCACACAACAGAAGAAAGGAATTTATCAGGTAAGCATAAATTATGTTTTCTTCTGTTATGTGTGATCAGTCCACGGGTCATCATTACTTCTGGGATACCAATACCAAAGCAAAAGTACACGGATGACGGGAGGGATAGGCAGGCTCATTATACAGAAGGAACCACTGCCTGAAGAACCTTTCTCCCAAAAATAGCCTCCGAAGAAGCAAAAGTGTCAAATTTGTAAAATTTGGAAAAAGTATGAAGCGAAGACCAAGTTGCAGCCTTGCAAATCTGTTCAACAGAGGCCTCATTCTTAAAGGCCCAAGTGGAAGCCACAGCTCTAGTGGAATGAGCTGTAATTCTTTCAGGAGGCTGCTGTCCAGCAGTCTCATAGGCTAAACGTATTATGCTATGAAGCCAAAAAGAGAGAGAGGTAGCAGAAGCTTTTTGACCTCTCCTCTGTCCAGAATAAACGACAAACAGGGAAGAAGTTTGGCGAAAATCTTTAGTTGCCTGCAAGTAGAACTTGAGGGCACGAACTACATCCAGATTGTGTAGAAGACGTTCCTTCTTTGAAGAAGGATTTGGACACAAGGATGGAACAACAATCTCTTGATTGATATTCCTGTTAGAGACAACCTTAGGTAAGAACCCAGGTTTAGTACGCAGAACTACCTTGTCTGAGTGAAAGATCAGATAAGGAGAATCACAATGTAGGGCTGATAACTCAGAGACTCTTCGAGCCGAGGAAATAGCCATTAAAAATAGAACTTTCCAAGATAACAATTTTATATCAATGGAATGAAGGGGTTCAAACGGAACACCCTGTAAAACGTTAAGAACTAAGTTTAAACTCCATGGCGGAGCAACAGTTTTAAACACAGGCTTGATCCTAGCTAAAGCCTGACAAAAGGCCTGGACGTCTGAATTTTCTGACAGACGCCTGTGTAACAAGATGGACAGAGCTGAGATCTGTCCCTTTAATGAGCTAGCCGATAAACCCTTTTCTAAACCTTCTTGTAGAAAAGACAATATCCTAGGAATCCTAACCTTACTCCAGGAGTAATCTTTGGATTCACACCAGTATAGGTATTTACGCCATATTTTATGGTAAATCTTTCTGGTAACAGGCTTCCTAGCCTGTATCAGGGTATCAATAACCGACTCAGAAAAACCACGTTTTGATAAAATCAAGCGTTCAATTTCCAAGCAGTCAGCTTCAGAGAAGTTAGACTTTGATGTTTGAATGGACCCTGAATCAGAAGGTCCTGTCTTAGAGGTAGAGACCAAGGCGGACAGGATGACATGTCCACTAGATCTGCATACCAAGTCCTGCGCGGCCATGCAGGCGCTATTAGAATCACTGATGCTCTCTCCTGTTTGATTTTGGCAATCAATCGAGGAAGCAGTGGGAAGGGTGGAAACACATAAGCCATCCTGAAGTTCCAAGGTGCTGTCAAAGCATCTATCAGAACCGCTCCCGGATCCCTGGATCTGGATCCGTAACGAGGAAGTTTGGCGTTCTGACGAGACGCCATGAGATCTATCTCTGGTTTGCCCCAACGTCGAAGTATTTGGGCAAAGACCTCCGGATGAAGTTCCCACTCCCCCGGATGAAGAGTCTGGCGACTCAAGAAATCCGCCTCCCAGTTCTCCACTCCCGGGATGTGGATTGCTGACAGGTGGCAAGAGTGAGACTCTGCCCAGCGAATTATCTTTGATACTTCTATCATTGCTAGGGAGCTTCTTGTCCCTCCTTGATGGTTGATGTAAGCTACAGTCGTGATGTTGTCCGACTGAAACCTGATGAACCCCCGAGTCCTTAACTGGGGCCAAGCTAGAAGGGCATTGAGAACTGCTCTCAATTCCAGAATGTTTATTGGCAGGAGACTTTCCTCCTGACTCCATTGTCCCTGAGCCTTCAGAGAATTCCAGACAGCGCCCCAACCTACAAGGCTGGCGTCTGTTGTTACAATTGTCCAGTCCGGCCTGCTGAACGGCATCCCCCTGGACAGATGTGGCCGAGAAAGCCACCATAGAAGAGAGCTTCTGGTCTCTTGATCCAGATTCAGAGTGGGGGACAAATCTGAGTAATCCCCATTCCACTGACTCAGCATGCACAATTGCAGCGGTCTGAGATGTAGGCGTGCAAAGGGAACTATGTCCATTGCTGCTACCATTAAGCCGATCACCTCCATGCATTGAGCTACTGACGGGAGTTGAATGGAATGAAGGACACGGCATGCATTTAGAAGCTTTGTTAATCTGTCTTCTGTCAGATAAATCTTCATTTCTACAGAATCTATAAGAGTCCCCAAGAATGGAACTCTTGTGAGAGGAAAGAGAGAACTCTTCTTTTCGTTCACTTTCCATCCATGCGACCTTAGAAATGCCAGAACTAACTCTGTATGAGACTTGGCAGTTTGAAAGCTTGAAGCTTGAATCAGAATGTCGTCTAGGTACGGAGCTACCGAAATTCCTCGCGGTCTTAGTACCGCCAGAAGGGCACCCAGAACCTTTGTAAAGATTCTTGGAGCCGTAGCCAATCCGAATGGAAGGGCTACAAACTGGTAATGCCTGTTTAAGAAGGCAAACCTTAGATACCGGTAATGATCTTTGTGAATCGGTATGTGAAGGTAAGCATCCTTTAAATCCACTGTGGTCATGTACTGACCCTCTTGGATCATGGGTAAGATTGTCCGAATAGTTTCCATTTTGAACGATGGAACTCTTAGGAATTTGTTTAGGATCTTTAAATCCAAGATTGGCCTGAAAGTTCCCTCTTTTTTGGGAACCACAAACAGGTTTGAGTAAAACCCTTGTCCTTGTTCCGACCGCGGAACCGGATGGATCACTCCCATTAATAATAGATCTTGTACACAGCGTAGAAACGCGTCCTTCTTTATTTGGTTTGTTGACAATCTTGACAGATGAAATCTCCCTCTTGGAGGAGAGAATTTGAAGTCTAGAAGGTATCCCTGAGATATGATCTCTAGCGCCCAGGGATCCTGGACATCTCTTGCCCAAGCCTGGGCGAAGAGAGAGAGTCTGCCCCCCACTAGATCCGGTCCCGGATCGGGGGCCCTCGGTTCATGCTGTCTTTGGGGCAGCAGGTTTACTGGCCTGCTTGCCCTTGTTCCAGGACTGGTTAGGCTTCCAGCCTTGTCTGTAACGAGCAACAGCTCCTCCCTGTTTTGGTGCAGTGGAAGTTGGCGCTGCTCCTGCTTTGAAATTCCGAAAGGGACGAAAATTAGACTGTCTAGCCTTAGCTTTGGCTTTGTCTTGAGGTAGAGCGTGGCCCTTACCTCCTGTAATGTCAGCAATAATTTCTTTCAAACCGGGCCCAAATAAAGATTGCCCCTTGAAAGTAATTTGGACTTAGAAGTTACATCAGCCGACCAGGATTTTAGCCACAGCGCCCTGCGTGCCTGAATGGCGAATCCTGAATTCTTAGCCGTAAGTTTGGTTAAATGTACTACGGCCTCCGAAATGAATGAATTAGCTAGTTTAAGGACTCTAAGCCTGTCCGTAATGTCGTCCAGCGTAGCTGAACTAAGGTTCTCTTCCAGAGACTCAATCCAAAATGCTGCCGCAGCCGTGATCGGCGCGATGCATGCAAGGGGTTGTAATATAAAACCTTGTTGAACAAACATTTTCTTAAGGTAACCCTCTAATTTTTTATCCATAGGATCTGAAAAAGCACAGCTATCCTCCACCGGGTTAGTGGTACGCTTAGCTAAAGTAGAAACTGCTCCCTCCACCTTAGGGACCGTTTGCCATAAGTCCCGTGTGGTGGCGTCTATTGGAAACATCTTTCTAAATATTGGAGGGGGTGAGAACGGCACACCGGGTCTATCCCACTCCTTAGTAACAATTTCAGTTAATCTCTTAGGTATAGGAAAAACGTCAGTACTCGCCGGTACCGCAAAGTATTTATCCAACCTACACATTTTCTCTGGTATTGCAACAGCGTTACAATCGTTGAGAGCTGCTAAGACCTCCCCTAGTAATACACGGAGGTTTTCCAATTTAAATTTAAAATTTGAAATATCTGAATCCAATCTGTTTGGATCAGAACCGTCACCTACAGAATGAAGCTCTCCGTCCTCATGCTCTGCAAGCTGTGACGCAGTATCAGACATGGCCCTAGAATTATCAGCGCACTCTGTTCTCACCCCAGAGTGATCACGCTTGCCTCTTAGTTCTGGTAATTTAGCCAAAACTTCAGTCATAACAGTAGCCATATCTTGTAATGTTATCTGTAATGGCTGCCCAGATGTACTAGGCGCCATAATATCACGCACCTCCCGGGCGGGAGATGCAGGTACTGACACGTGAGGCGAGTTAGACGGCATAACTCTCCCCTCGCTGTTTGGTGAAATTTGTTCAATTTGTACAGATTGGCTTTTATTTAAGGTAGCATCAATACAGTTAGTACATAAATTTCTATTGGGCTCCACCTTGGCATTGGAACAAATGACACAGGTATCTTCCTCTGAATTAGACATGTTTAACACACTAGCAATAAACATGCAACTCGGTTACAATTTTATTTAATAAAAACGTACTGTGCCTCAAGAAGCACTAAACGATTAAATGACAGTTGAAATAATGAACTGAAAAACAGTTATAGCATCACTCTTAACAAACAACACAACTTTTTAGCAAAGGTTTGTTCCCATCAGTAAAATAACACTAATTAAATTTTAAACATAAAAATTACAGAGCAACGTTTTAAATCACAGTCACTATATAAGTCTCACAGCTCTGCTGAGAGAATCTACCTCCCTTCAAAGAAGTTTGAAGACCCCTGAGTTCTGTTAGAGATGAACCGGATCATGCAGAAAAACTGACTGGAAATTTTTGATGCGTAGCAAAGAGCGCCAAAAACGGCCCCTCCCTCTCACACACAGCAGTGAGAGAGAAACGAAACTGTCATAATTAACAAAAGCAAACTGCCAAGTGGAAAAATAATGCCCAAATACTTATTCACTCAGTACCTCATTAATGCAAACGATTCTACATTCCAGCAAAAACGTTTAACATGAAAAATACCTAATAAAAGGTTTAATGTACTTTTACAGAGTAATTCCGGTGAAATACCATCCCCAGAATACTAAAGTGTAGAGTATACATACATGTTCATTATAACGGTATGGCAGGATTTTTTCATCAATTCCATTCAGAAAATAAAAACTGCTACATACCTCAATGCAGAATCAACTGCCCGCTGTCCCCTGATCTGAAGTCTTTACCTCCCTCAGATGGCCGAGAAACAGCAATATGATCTTAACTACTCCGGTTAAAATCATAAGAAAAACTCTGGTAGATTCTTCTTCAAACTCTGCCAGAGAGGTAATAACACGCTCCGGTGCTATTGTAAAATAACAAACTTCTGATTGAAGTTCTAAAAACTAAGTATAATCACCATAGTCCTCTCACACCTCCTATCTAGTCTTTGGGTGCAAGAGAATGACTGGGGGTGACGTAGAGGGGAGGAGCTATATAGCAACTCTGCTGGGTGAATCCTCTTGCACTTCCTGTAGGGGAGCAGATAATATCCCAGAAGTAATGATGACCCGTGGACTGATCACACATAATAGAAGAAATAAGGAATTGGAATAATTGTGCTTTATACAAAAAAATCATAACCACCACAAAAAAAGGGCGGGCCTCATGGACTCTTGCTAATATGAAAGAAATGAATTTATCAGGTAAGTTCTTACATAAATTATGTTTTCTTTCATGTAATTAGCAAGAGTCCATGAGCTAGTGACGTATGGGATAATGACTACCCAAGATGTGGATCTTTCCACACAAGAGTCACTAGAGAGGGAGGGATAAAATAAAGACAGCCAATTCCTGCTGAAAATAATCCACACCCAAAATAAAGTTTAATGAAAAAACATAAGCAGAAGATTCAAACTGAAAACGCTGCCTGAAGTACTTTTCTACCAAAAACTGCTTCAGAAGAAGAAAATACAACAAAATGGTAGAATTTGGTAAAAGTATGCAAAGAGGACCAAGTTGCCGCTTTGCAAATCTGATCAACCGAAGCTTCATTCCTAAACGCCCAGGAAGTAGAAACTGACGTAGTAGAATGAGCTGTAATCCTATGAGGCGGAGTCTTACCCGACTCAACATAGGCAAGATGAATTAAAGATTTCAACCAAGATGCCAAAGAAATGGCAGAAGTTTTCTGGCCTTTCTAAAACCGGAAAAGATAACAAATAAACTTGAAGTCTTTCGGAAAGACTTAGTAGCTTCAACATAATATTTCAAAGCTCTAATAACATCCAAAGAATGCAACGATTTCTCCTTAGAATTCTTAGGATTAAGACATAATGAAGGAACCACAATGTCTCTACTAATGTTGTTGGAATTCACAACTTAGGTAAAAATTCAAAAGAAGTTCGCAACACCGCCTTATCCTGATGAAAAATCAGAAAAGGAGACTCACAAGAAAGAGCAGATAATTCAGAAACTCTTCTGGCAGAAGAGATGGCCAAAAGGAACAAAACTTTCCAAGAAAGTAATTTAATATCCAATGAATGCATAGGTTCAAATGGAGGAGCTTGAAGAGCCCCCAGAACCAAATTCAAACTCCAAGGAGGAGAAATTGACTTAATGACAGGCTTTATACGAACCAAAGCTTGTACAAAACAATGAATATCAGGAAGAATAGCAATCTGTCTGTGAAAAAGAACAGAAAGAGCAGAGATTTGACCTTTCAAGGAACTTGCGGACAAACCCTTATCTAAACCATCCTGAAGAAACTGTAATATTCTCGGTATTCTAAAAGAATGCCAAGAAAAATGATGAGAAAGACACCAAGAAATATAAGTCTTCCAGACTCTATAATATATCTCTCTGGATACAGATTTACGAGCCTGTAACATAGTATTAATCACAGAGTCAGAGAAACCTCTTTGACCAAGAATCAAGCGTTCAATCTCCATACCTTTAAATTTAAGGATTTCAGATCCTGATGGAAAAAAGGACCTTGAGACAAAAGGTCTGGTCTTAACGGAAGAGTCCACGGTTGGCAAGAGGCCATCCGGACAAGATCCGCATACCAAAACCTGTGAGGCCATGCCGGAGCTACCTGCAGAACAGACGAGCATTCCTTCAGAATCTTGGAGATTACTCTTGGAAGAAGAACTAGAGGCGGAAAGATATAGGCAGGATGATACTTCCAAGGAAGTGATAATGCATCCACTGCCTCCGCCTGAGGATCCCGGGATCTGGACAGATACCTGGGAAGTTTCTTGTTTAGATGAGAAGCCATCAGATCTATTTCTGGAAGTTCCCACATTTGAACAATCTGAAGAAATACCTCTGGGTGAAGAGACCATTCGCCCGGATGCAACGTTTGGCGACTGAGATAATCCGCTTTCCAATTGTCCATACCTGGGATATGAACCGCAGAGATTAGACAGGAGCTGGATTCCGCCCAAACCAAAATTCGAGATACTTCTTTCATAGCCAGAGGACTGTGAGTCCCTCCTTGATGATTGATGTATGCCACAGTTGTGACATTGTCTATCTGAAAACAAATGAACAACTCTCTCTTGAGAAGAGGCCAAGACTGAAGAGCTCTGAAAATTGCACGGAGTTCCAAAATATTGATCGGAAATCTCACCTCCTGAGATTCCCAAACCCCTTGTGCCGTCAGATACCCCCACACAGCTCCCCAACCTGTAAGACTTGCATCTGTTGAGATTATAGTCCAGGTCGGAAGAACAAAGAAGCCCCCTGAACTAAACGATGGTGATCTGTCCACCATGTCAGAGAGTGTTGTAAAATCGGTTTAAAGATATTAATTGAGATATCTTTGAGTAATCCCTGCACCATTGGGTCAGCATACAGAGCTGAAGAGGTCGTATGTGAAAACGAGCAAAGGAGATCGCATCTGATGCGGCAGTCCTAAGACCCAACATTTCCATGCATAAGGCTACCAAAGGGAATGATTGTGACTGAAGGTTTTGACAAGCTGATATCAATGTTAAACTTCTCTTGTCTGACAAGGACAGAGTCATAGACACTGAATTCATCTAGAAACCTAAAAAGGTTACCCTTGTCTGAGGAATCAATGAACTGAATGGTAAATTGATCCTCCAACCATGAAATTGAAGAAACAACACAAGTCGATTCGTATGAGATTCTTCGAAAATGAGAAGACTGAGCAAGTACCAAGATATCGTCCAAATAAGGAAATACCAAAACCCTATTCTCTGATTACAGAAAAAAGGGGCACCGAGAACCTTTGAAAAAAATTCTTGGAACTGAGGCTAGGCCAAACGGTAGAGCCACAAAACTGGTAATGCTTGTCTAAAAAGAGAATCTCAGACACTAAAAGTGATCTGGATGAATCGGAATATGCAGATACACATCCTGTAAATCTATTGTAGACATATAATGCCCTTGCTAAACAAAAGGCAGGATAGTCCTACAGTAACCATCTTGAATGTTGGTATCCTAACATAACGATTCAATAATGACAGATCCGGAACTGGTCTGAAGGAATTGACCTTCTTTGGTACAAATGAAGAGATAAAATAAAACCCCAGCTCCTGTTCCAGAACTGGAACTGGCATAAATACTCCAGCCAACTCTAGATCTGAAACACATTACAGAAATGCTGAGCCTTTGCTGTGTTAACTGGGACACGGGAAAGAAAAGAATCTCTTAGCAGGAGGCCTTAACTTGAAGCCAATTCTGTACCTTTCTGAAACAATGTTTCTGAAACCAGAGATTAAGAACGGAATTGATCCAAATTTCTTTGAAGAAAACGTAATCTGCCCCATACCAGCTGAGCTGGAATAAGGGCCGCACCTTCATAGGTACTTAGGAGCTGGCTATAGGTTTCTATAAGGCTTGGATATATTCCAAACTGGAAATAGTTTCCAAACTGATACCGCTCCTGAGGATGAAGGATCAGGCTTTTGTTCCTTGTAAGGAAAGGAACTAAAATGATTATTTACCCTGGAAAGAAAGGGAAAGCAAAAATGACTTAGAAGACATGTCAGCATTCCAAGTTTAATCCATAAAGTTTCTCTAGCTAAAATAGCTAGAGACATATACCTGACATCAACTCTAATGATATCAAAAGATGGTATCATCAATAAAATTATTAGCATGTTATAGAATAATAATAATGCTATAAAATTATGATCTGTTACTTGTTGCTCTAAAGCTTCTAATCAAAAAGTTGAAGCTGCAGCAACATCCGCTAAAAATATAGCAGGTCTAAGAAGATTACCTGAACATAAGTAAGCTTTTCTTAGAAAGGATTCAATTTTCCTATCTAAAGGATCCTTAAATGAAGTACTATCTGCCGTAGGAATAGTAGTACATTAGCAGGAGTAGAGATAGCCCCATAACCTTAGGGATTTTTGTCTCAAAAAACTCTAATCTGTCAGATGGCATAGGATATAATTTGCTTAAACGTCTAGAAGGAGTAAATAAATTACCCAAATTATTCCATTCCCTGGAAATTACTTCAGAAATAGCATCAGGGAGATAAAACACTTCTGGAATAACTACAGGAGATTTAAAAACCTTATTTAAACGTTTACATTTAGAATCAAGAGGACCAGAATCCTCTATTTCTAATGCAAATAACACTTCTTTAAGTAAAGAACGAATAAATTCCATCTAGAACAAATACAAAGATTTATCAGCATCAACCTCTGAGACAGAAACCTCTGAACCAGAAGAACCATTATCAGTATCAGAATGATGATGTTCATTTAAAAATTCATCTGAAAAAAGAGAAGTTTTAAAAGACTTTTATGTATACTAGAAGGAGAAATAACAGACATAGCCTTCTTAATGGATTTAAAAAATAAAATCTCTTATGTTATCAGGAACACTCTGAAAATTAGATGTTGACGGAACAGCAACAGGTAATGTAACAGTACTAAAGGAAATTTTATCTGCATTAATAAGTTTGACATGACATGCAATACAAATAACAGCTGGAGAAACAGATACCAAAAGTTTATAGCAGATACACTTAGCTTGGTAGCTCCAGCACTGTGCAGTGACTTTCCTGAAGTAACTTCTGACTCAGTTGCAACGTGGAACATCTTGCAATATGTAAAAGAAAAAAACAACATATAAAGCAAAATTGATCAAATTCCTTAAATGACAGTTTCAGGAATGGGAAAAAATGCCAAAGAACAAGCTTCTAGCAACCAGAAGCAATAAAAAATGAGACTTAAATAATGTGGAGACAAAAGTGACGCCCATATTTTTTCGCGCCAAATAAGACGCCCACATTATTTGGCGCCTAAATGCTTTTTGGCGCCAAAAATGACGCCACATCCGGAACGCCGACATCTTTGGCGCAAAATAACGTCAAAGAATGACGCAACTTCCGGCGACACGTATGACGCCGGAAACGGAAATAGAATTTTTGCGCCAAAAAAGTCCGCGCCAAGAATGACGCAATAAAATGAAGCATTTTCAGCCCCCGCGAGCCTAACAGCCCACAAAAAGTCAAATTTTAAGGTAAAAAATGTTAAATTAAAATGCATTATCCCAAATATGAAACTGACTGTCTGAAAAATAAGGAAAGTTGAACATTCTGAGTCAAGGCAAATAAATGTTTGAATACATATATTTAGAACTTTTAAAAACAAAGTGCCCAACCATAGCTAGGAGTGTCACAGAAAATAAGACTTACTTACCCCAGGACACTCATCTACATATAGCAGATAGCCAAACCAGTACTGAAACGAGAATCAGCAGAGGTAATGGTATATATAAGAGTATATCGTCGATCTGAAAAGGGAGGTAAGAGATGAATCTCTACGACCGATAACAGAGAACCTATGAAATAGACCCCTTAGAAGGAGATCACTGCATTCAAATAGGCAATACTCTCCTCACATCCCTCTGACATTCACTGCACGCTGAGAGGAAAACCGGGCTCCAACTTGCTGCGGAGCGCATATCAACGTAGAATCTAGCACAAACTTACTTCACCACCTCCATCGGAGGCAAAGTTTGTAAAACTGAATTGTGGGTGTGGTGAGGGGTGTATTTATAGGCATTTTAAGGTTTGGGAAACTTTGCCCCTCCTGGTAGGAATGTATATCCCATACGTCACTAGCTCATGGACTCTTGCTAATTACATGAAAGAAACAGAATTTATGTTTACCTGATAAATTACTTTCTCCAACGGTGTGTCCGGTCCACGGCGTCATCCTTACTTGTGGGATATTCTCCTCCCCAACAGGAAATGGCAAAGAGCCCAGCAAAGCTGGTCACATGATCCCTCCTAGGCTCCGCCTTCCCCAGTCATTCGACCGACGTAAAGGAGGAATATTTGCATAGGAGAAACCATATGATACCGTGGTGACTGTAGTTAAAGAAAATAAATTATCAGACCTGATTAAAAAACCAGGGCGGGCCGTGGACCGGACACACCGTTGGAGAAAGTAATTTATCAGGTAAACATAAATTCTGTTTTCTCCAACATAGGTGTGTCCGGTCCACGGCGTCATCCTTACTTGTGGGAACCAATACCAAAGCTTTAGGACACGGATGAAGGGAGGGAGCAAATCAGGTCACCTAGATGGAAGGCACCACGGCTTGCAAAACCTTTCTCCCAAAAATAGCCTCAGAAGAAGCAAAAGTATCAAACTTGTAAAATTTAGTAAAAGTGTGCAGTGAAGACCAAGTCGCTGCCTTACATATCTGATCAACAGAAGCCTCGTTCTTGAAGGCCCATGTGGAAGCCACAGCCCTAGTGGAATGAGCTGTGATTCTTTCAGGAGGCTGCCGTCCGGCAGTCTCATAAGCCAATCTGATGATGCTTTTAATCCAAAAAGAGAGAGAGGTAGAAGTTGCTTTTTGACCTCTCCTTTTACCAGAATAAACAACAAACAAGGAAGATGTTTGTCTAAAATCCTTTGTAGCATCTAAATAGAATTTTAGAGCACGAACAACTTTCCAAGATAATAACTTAATATCAACGGAATGTAAGGGTTCAAACGGAACCCCCTGAAGAACTGAAAGAACTAAGTTGAGACTCCAAGGGGGAGTCAAAGGTTTGTAAACAGGCTTAATTCTAACCAGAGCCTGAACAAAGGATTGAACATCTGGCACAGCTGCCAGCTTTTTGTGGAGTAACACAGACAAGGCAGAAATCTGTCCCTTCAAGGAACTTGCAGATAATCCTTTCTCCAATCCTTCTTGAAGAAAGGATAGAATCTTAGGAATCTTTACCTTGTCCCAAGGGAATCCTTTAGATTCACACCAACAGATATATTTTTTCCATATTTTGTGGTAAATTTTTCTAGTTACAGGCTTTCTGGCCTGAACAAGAGTATCAATAACAGAATCTGAGAACCCTCGTTTAGATAAGATCAAGCGTTCAATCTCCAAGCAGTCAGCTGGAGTGAGACCAGATTCGGATGTTCGAACGGACCTTGAACAAGAAGGTCTCGTCTCAAAGGTAGCTTCCATGGTGGAGCCGATGACATATTCACCAGATCTGCATACCAAGTCCTGCGTGGCCACGCAGGAGCTATCAAGATCACCGACGCCCTCTCCTGATGGATCCTGGCTACCAGCCTGGGGATGAGAGGAAACGGCGGGAATACATAAGCTAGTTTGAAGGTCCAAGGTGCTACTAGTGCATCTACTAGAGTCGCCTTGGGATCCCTGGATCTGGACCCGTAGCAAGGAACCTTGAAGTTCTGACGAGAGGCCATCAGATCCATGTCTGGAATGCCCCACAGTTGAGTAATTTGGGCAAAGATTTCCGGATGGAGTTCCCACTCCCCCGGATGTAATGTCTGACGACTCAGAAAATCCGCTTCCCAATTTTCCACTCCTGGGATGTGGATTGCAGACAGGTGGCAGGAGTGAGTCTCCGCCCATTGAATGATTTTGGTCACTTCTTCCATCGCCAGGGAACTCCTTGTTCCCCCCTGATGGTTGATGTACGCAACAGTCGTCATGTTGTCTGATTGAAACCGTATGAACTTGGCCCTTGCTAGCTGAGGCCAAGCCTTGAGAGCATTGAATATCGCTCTCAGTTCCAGAATATTTATCGGGAGAAGAGATTCTTCCCGAGACCAAAGACCCTGAGCTTTCAGGGATCCCCAGACCGCGCCCCAGCCCATCAGACTGGCGTCGGTCGTGACAATGACCCACTCTGGTCTGCGGAAGGTCATCCCTTGTGACAGGTTGTCCAGGGACAGCCACCAACGGAGTGAGTCTCTGGTCCTCTGATTTACTTGTATCTTCGGAGACAAGTCTGTATAGTCCCCATTCCACTGACTGAGCATGCACAGTTGTAATGGTCTTAGATGAATGCGCGCAAAAGGAACTATGTCCATTGCCGCTACCATCAAACCTATTACTTCCATGCACTGCGCTATGGAAGGAAGAGGAACGGAATGAAGTGTCCGACAAGAGTTTAGAAGTTTTGTTTTTCTGGCCTCTGTCTATTATTGTTCCCAAGAAGGGAACCCTTGTCGACGGAGATAGAGAACTCTTTTCCACGTTCACTTTCCATCCGTGAGATCTGAGAAAGGCCAGGACAATGTCCGTGTGAGCCTTTGCTTGAGGAAGGGACGACGCTTGAATCAGAATGTCGTCCAAGTAAGGTACTACTGCAATGCCCCTTGGTCTTAGCACCGCTAGAAGGGACCCTAGTACCTTTGTGAAAATCCTTGGAGCAGTGGCTAATCCGAAAGGAAGCGCCACGAACTGGAAATGCTTGTCCAGGAATGCGAACCTTAGGAACCGATGATGTTCCTTGTGGATAGGAATATGTAGATACGCATCCTTTAAATCCACCGTGGTCATAAATTGACCTTCCTGGATGGAAGGAAGAATTGTTCGAATGGTTTCCATTTTGAACGATGGAACCTTGAGAAACTTGTTTAAGATCTTGAGATCTAAGATTGGTCTGAACGTTCCCTCTTTTTTGGGAACTACGAACAGATTGGAGTAGAACCCCATCCCTTGTTCTCCTAAAGGAACAGGATGAATCACTCCCATTTTTAACAGGTCTTCTACACAATGTAAGAATGCCTGTCTTTTCATGTGGACTGAAGACAATTGAGACCTGTGGAACCTCCCCCTTGGGGGAGGCCCCTTGAATTCCAGAAGATAACCTTGGGAGACTATTTCTAGTGCCCAAGGATCCAGAACATCTCTTGCCCAAGCCTGAGCGAAGAGAGAAAGCCTGCCCCCCACCAGATCCGGTCCCGGATCGGGGGCCAACATTTCATGCTGTCTTGGTAGCAGTGGCAGGCTTCTTGGCCTGCTTTCCCTTGTTCCAGCCTTGCATTGGTCTCCAGGCTGGCTTGGCTTGAGAAGAATTACCCTCTTGCTTAGAGGACGTAGCACTTGGGGCTGGTCCGTTTCTACGAAAGGGACGAAAATTAGGTTTATTTTTGGCCTTGAAAGACCTATCCTGAGGAAGGGCGTGGCCCTTACCCCCAGTGATATCAGAGATAATCTCTTTCAAGTCAGGGCCAAACAGCGTTTTCCCCTTGAAAGGAATGTTAAGCAATTTGTTCTTGGAAGACGCATCCGCTGACCAAGATTTCAACCAAAGCGCTCTGCGCGCCACAATAGCAAACCCAGAATTTTTCGCTGCTAACCTAGCCAATTGCAAAGTGGCGTCTAGGGTGAAAGAATTAGCCAATTTGAGAGCACGGATTCTGTCCATAATCTCCTCATAAGGAGGAGAATCACTATCGATCGCCTTTTCTAGCTCATCGAACCAGAAACACGCGGCTGTAGTGACAGGGACAATGCATGAAATTGGTTGTAGAAGGTAACCTTGCTGAACAAACATCTTTTTAAGCAAACCTTCTAATTTTTTATCCATAGGATCTTTGAAAGCACAACTATCTTCTATGGGTATAGTGGTGCGTTTGTTTTAAGTAGAAACCGCCCCCTCGACCTTGGGGACTGTCTGCCATAAGTCCTTTCTGGGGTCGACCATGGGAAACAATTTTTTAAATATGGGGGGAGGGACGAAAGGTATACCGGGCCTTTCCCATTCTTTATTTACAATGTCCGCCACCCGCTTGGGTATAGGAAAAGCTTCTGGGGGCCCCGGGACCTCTAGGAACTTGTCCATTTTACATAGTTTCTCTGGGATGATCAAATTCTCACAATCATCCAGAGTGGATAACACCTCCTTAAGCAGAGCGCGGAGATGTTCCAACTTAAATTTAAATGTAATCACATCGGGTTCAGCTTGTTGAGAAATTTTCCCTGAATCTGAAATTTCTCCCTCAGACAAAACCTCCCTGGCCCCCTCAGACTGGTGTAGGGGCATATCAGAACCATTATCCTCAGCGTCCTCATGCTCTTCAGTATCTAAAACAGAGCAGTCGCGCTTACGCTGATAAGTGGGCATTTTGGCTAAAATGTTTTTGATAGAATTATCCATTACAGCCGTTAATTGTTGCATAGTAAGGAGTATTGGCGCGCTAGATGTACTAGGGGCCTCCTGAGTGGGCAAGACTGGTGTAGACGAAGGAGGGAATGATGCAGTACCATGCTTACTCCCCTCACTTGAGGAATCATCTTGGGCATCATTTTCAGTGTCACATAAATCACATCTATTTAAATGAGAAGGAACCTTGGCTTCCCCACATTCAGAACACAGTCTATCTGGTAGTTCAGACATGTTAAACAGGCATAAACTTGATAACAAAGTACAAAAAACGTTTTAAAATAAAACCGTTACTGTCACTTTAAATTTTAAACTGAACACACTTTATTACTGCAATTGCGAAAAAGTATGAAGGAATTGTTCAAAATTCACCAAAATTTCACCACAGTGTCTTAAAGCCTTAAAAGTATTGCACAACAAATTTGGAAGCTTTAACCCTTAAAATAACGGAACCGGAGCCGTTTTTATCTTTAACCCCTTTACAGTCCCTGGTATCTGCTTTGCTGAGACCCAACCAAGCCCAAAGGGGAATACGATACCAAATGACGCCTTCAGAAAGTCTTTTTTATGTATCAAAGCTCCTCACACATGCGACTGCATGTCATGCTTCTCAAAAACAAGTGCGCAATACCGGCGCGAAAATGAGGCTCTGCCTATGATTAGGGAAAGCCCCTAGAGAATAAGGTGTCTAAAACAGTGCCTGCCGATATTATTTTACAAAAATACCCATATTAAATGATTCCTCAAGGCTAAATATGTTATATATGAATCGATTTAGCCCAGAAAATGTCTACAGTCTTAACAAGCCCTTGTGAAGCCCTTATTTACTCTGTAATAAAAATGGCTTACCGGATCCCATAGGGAAAATGACAGCTTCCAGCATTACATCGTCTTGTTAGAATGTGTCATACCTCAAGCAGCAAAAGTCTGCTCACTGTTCCCCCAACTGAAGTTAATTCCTCTCAACAGTCCTGTGTGGAACAGCCATCGATTTTAGTAACGGTTGCTAAAATCATTTTCCTCTTACAAACAGAAATCTTCATCTCTTTTCTGTTTCAGAGTAAATAGTACATACCAGCACTATTTTAAAATAACAAACTCTTGATTGAATAATAAAAACTACAGTTAAACACTAAAAAACTCTAAGCCATCTCCGTGGAGATGTTGCCTGTACAACGGCAAAGAGAATGACTGGGGAAGGCGGAGCCTAGGAGGGATCATGTGACCAGCTTTGCTGGGCTCTTTGCCATTTCCTGTTGGGGAAGAGAATATCCCACAAGTAAGGATGACGCCGTGGACCGGACACACCTATGTTGGAGAAATAACAAACTCTTGATTGAATAATAAAAACTACAGTTAAACACTAAAAAACTCTAAGCCATCTCCGTGGAGATGTTGCCTGTACAACGGCAAAGAGAATGACTGGGGAAGGCGGAGCCTAGGAGGGATCATGTGACCAGCTTTGCTGGGCTCTTTGCCATTTCCTGTTGGGGAGGAGAATATCCCACAAGTAAGGATGACGCCGTGGACCGGACACACCTATGTTGGAGAAAAATAATTAGGCGCTGGTCAGTGTATTAATCAGTAATTAATACCTTTAGGTTAGGATGAAGCTTTCATTGTGTATTGTCCTGTCCATGGGTACAACAATGATACAAAACTTGTAAGAGACAAACAAATACAGGAGGAATTGAGGGCTCTATTCCCTTGGAAACTTACAATCTAGAAGGGTAGGAGGGAAACAGGAGGTGAGGACTGCAAGGGTGAGAATGTTGTTAATATAGAGCTAGATGAGGGCAATTAAATAAATAATACTCAAGAGGTGATCTAGATCATCCAGCTCAGATAAGAGGGGTGCGTCTCCAGTTAGGTCCCTCCCTCTGCGCGTTTCACTATTCTTCTGCTGTCTTTATAGGCCTATCAACCAGGCTGAACACAACCGCATTATAGTGAAGCGGTAACAGCCAATAGGGTTGTTAGTACCCCAAGAGGAAACAAACAGGCTCACCCACAAGTGTCTAGTAAGGTCTGTTTCATAGGCCCAGTCACCCAGCACTGAAGCAGAAATGATACAACCACAAGAATAAATTATTTAATTACCAGAGATAAAGCACATAAACTGTAAACAAACAACTTGAAACATCTCATATCAGACACATTTATACAAAGAACTTTATTTAGAGTCTGGCTATGTGATTTCTAAAAGGGATATTGTCATGAGATGCAGGACACAGCATAGAAGGTACAACGCTATTTTATTGCAGAGCATAGAAGTATACAGCTTGCACAACACATCTAACTCAGTAAAGTGTGACATAGACTAACAACAGCTATAAGCTACGCTCCCATCTAGCGACGTCATCTCCCACTCATCACATCTCCCCCTTTTTCAAAGGACAAAGCATTTATTTTTTTAAGATTACAACAAATAAGGTATACAAGAACAAATAATAAGTTAAAGAGAATATATATATATATATATATATATATATATACATACAGTATATATATATATATATATATATATATATATATATATATATATATATATATATATATATATATATATATATATATATATATATATACACACATACATACATATATATACACACACACACACACACACCAATAAATACAATCCTGACTTGGACATCAGGGTAGACTACCCTAGTCCACAGTGACCATGGGATTATTCTGCCCATTTTTCTGGTCACTGCTCTAACTAGTGCTAAATCCGATAGCGGGCTGGATGTTTCACCACTCTTTCACTTGACGTAATTTTACATGAACTGTCTTCTGATACAGAAGAAGATGATTGAGAGTCTGCTGGAAGCAAAGAAGTATCCCCGCTGTGATCTTGCTGAGCGGAAGGCACCCCTCTAAAAACAGGGGATCCCACCGGCTGTGGCTCTGAGGCATCCAGTCTCAAACTCTCAGGTACTGGCTGAAGATGTCTTCTATTTCGACGTGTGACTGTCCCTCCATCAGTAAGGCATCCAATTACCATAGCAGGCTTATTCCATTTCTTCTCATTATTCAGTTTAACTCTGACATGTTGGCCACATTCAGTTCCTGCAAGGGCCTCACAGTGTTTTCTGTCGTAGAAGAATCGGTAACCCCTTTTCGCCTCTTCATCATTCCTAAGGAACTCGTTCCGAGGAACAGAGCGGGCTGGCTGGAAGACACCCACAGAGGGTAAAGTGGTGCGAATCTGACGTCCTAGCATCAGCTGTGCCAGGCTAAAACCCGTGGCTTGGATGGGAGTCTCCCTATAGGTGAAGAAAGCTAGGTACAGCTCAGATTGCTTCAAAATGAACTTTGTTGTTTGAACTGCCCTTTCAGCCATTCCATTGGCCTGCAGGTAATGTGGACTCGACGTAGAATGGACAAAATCATATTTACTGCAGTAAGAACTGAACTCCATGAAGGCAAACTGCATTCCATTATCGCTTACTAACTCAATTAGTATGCCCCACCGGGTCGAACAAGCTTTAGAGACGAGTGATACCTGGAAAAGTAATCACGACTAGGTAATTCTTCCCATACAGTTCACACAAATCTGCAGCAATGTTCTGCCATGGGCCTGCAGGCAGCAGAGTAGAAATCAAGGGCTCCCTTGTCAGAGTATGCCAGCATTCCCGGGAAATGGCACATTTTGACACGTGGCTTGCAACGTCAGAACTGATCCCAGGCAACCATACCGCTGTAGCTGCCCTTTCTCTGAACTTTGTAATGCCCAAGTGGCCATCATTAACCCTGCTTAACATCTCCTGCCGCATGCTAACAGGAATGACAATGCGGTCTTCGAACAGCACTAAACCATCCAGCTCCATGAGCTGCGACCTCTCTGACTGGTAAGAACTTAAAGACAACCAAGCTGCCCGGCTCTCGGGCCAACCTTCTTTTATGTACTTGATAACTTCTTGAAGGTCTGTATCTAAATGTGTCTCCTTTCTAATTTGCTCTAGCTTTCCTGACGAAATGGATTTGGATGCCAGAACTGAATCCACATACACTTTCACATATGATTCTGTTGAAGATTCTTCAGCAGCAGCTAGCGGAAGCCTGGAAAGTGTATCTGCCACTACCAGTTGTTTCCCCGGCACATGTACTGCCAGAACGTCGAACCTGAGCAGCTTCATCGGAAGTCTCTGGCATCTTAGGGGTATTTTGTCAATATCATAGGAGTTGATTAGAGGGACTAGGTAACGCTGGAAGCGCTCACAGGCCCAAACTGCAGCCAGGCACTCTCTCAATTTGGGCGTATTTCGATTAAGCAGCCGTCAGTGTACGGGAACAGTAGGCGTTTTGGGCTGTAGTTTGTTCTCATTCAGCTGCAGGAGGGCAGCCCCTAGCCCATAACTGCTCCCATAAACATTTACCACAGTCTTTTTAGAAGGGTCGTAGAACCCCAACACTGGGGCAGACCACAGCAGGAACTTGATCTGTACAAAAGCTTCTTCCTGTGAAGGACCCCAGACCTAGGCAACATATTTCTTAAACAACTCTGTGATAGGGTGTAGTACTGTGGATAAGTCTGGAAGGAACCTGCCCACATAATTCACAAGGCCCAATATTTGTCTCAGCTCGTGAACATCAGAAGGACTTTTCATCTGTTCAATAGCAAGGATTTTATCAGGGTCCAGCTTGATGCCATCTCCATTGAGGATATGCCCAAAGAAAAATAACTCAGATTTTCTAAAATGGCATTTCTCTTTATTTAATTTCAGCCCGGATTCTAATGGTCTGCAGCACACAGCTCAATCGCTGATCATGTTCTTCCAATGTAGACCCATACACTAAAATGTCATGCATGACGACTGCCGTGCCCTCGTGGTCCCTTAGTAGGGACTGGGTTGCAATTCAGTAGGCATAATTCCCCTAACATGTCTTCCGAAATCTCATTCACTCTGGCGGCCAGGCCCAAACCACAGGCTGCTTTTCTGCTCAATAGGTTGTCAACACACTGACCTCTAATCACATGTACCCACATGGTGAATTTCCTCTGCTTGTACTCACAGCTGGCATGACATTTCCCCGCACAATCTATGCGGCCACCAGGACTATGAACTTTCGTTGTAACTTTCACCAGCTGAGGCTTTCAAGGCAGTTTTATAAATGCTGCAAGGGACATAACACTGATGTCTGCTCACGTGTTAATCTTGAAGGCAACCTTGGCTCCCATTACAGTAAGGGTAAACTGCAAATCTTTGTCTGAACCAGACCGTTCAACAACAGACCCTACAAAGAACACTTCTTGACCCTCCTGGTCACTATCCACATGCATCTCCTTAATGTATTCAGTTTTACACGCCACTTCAAAATGGCCCATTGGGTTACACTTTCTTCTTTTATCTTTAGCGGGGAATATGATATTCTGATCATGGGTACGTTACACCATATACAGCTGCACCTTTCGGCTATTGGGCCTGTTGCCCTTGGTCTACCGCTCACACTGTGCCTTTCACCTGTAGCTCTCCTGAACTGCTGCACTTCATCCACAATACTCTCATACCTCGGATCAGCACTTTGCTTTTTCACCAGTTCACTCTGGCGGGCCATCCCAATAGCCCCATATAACGTTAATTCAGCCTCAAATTGTGAGACCTCAGCATCTGCAATTCCTATGACTATTCTGTGAGCAACACCAAACACCAAACTCACAGCTAGTTCATACAGGCTGCGCAGAAATGACTCCACAGATTCTCCTACACGCTGAGCAAGTTTGTGAAAACAAGCCCTCTCATGAATCACATTTCTTTTGGGCACAAAGTGAGCACTGAGTTTGTTCATAAATATTTCAAAGTCAAATTCTTCCCATTCTTGGAATGTAAAGGAATTAAACATTGAATTAAACACTGAATTAACTTGTACATCACCACTCTCCTTGTCCAGCTTGGAAGCCATGTGGGCCAAGCTACAGGCTGAGAGAAATCAAAAACTTTGACATCGTAGAAGCGTAGGCAATTACTTCTGACACCATGTCATGCCATGCAGGACAAAGCATAGAAGGTACAACACTATTTTATTGCAGAGCTTTGAAGTATACAGCTTGCACAACACATCTAACTCAGTAACTGCAACATAGTTAATAATGGCTATAAGCCATGCCCCAATCCGGTGACATCACCTCCCACTCTCATCACAGATATTAATTTGAAATTGCACTACAAAATGTTTAACTATATGTAGAAATGTCATTGTGTCCCCTTTCTCTGTAATTTGACTCTGCAGAGGGTCAGTTAGTAACAGTTAAAAATGAGCTGATGAAGAAACTCACAGATTTAAAGGGGCAGTCAACACCAGAAATTATCCATTCCCCAGTTTTGCATAACCAACAGTGTTATATAAATACACATTTTACCTCTGTGATTATCTTGTATCTAAGCATCTGCTGACTGCCCCCTTATTTCAGTTCTTTTGACAGACTTGCATTTTAGCCAATCAGTGCTCACTCCTCGGTAAATTCACGTGCATGAGCTCAATGTTATCTATATGAAACACATGAACTAACTCCCTCTAGTGGTGAAAAATTGTCAAATGCAGAGGCGGCCTTCAAGGTCAAATAAATTAGCATTTGAACCTCCTAGGTTTAGCTTTCAACTAAGAACACAAAAAGAACAAAGCAAAATTGGTGATAAAAGTAAATTGGAAAGTTGTTTAAAATTACATGCCCTATTTATTCATGAAAGTGTTTTTTGGATTTGACTTTCCCTTTAAAGTCCCTTTTAATATTGCTATATTATGCATAGCCATTGTTTGCACACTTAAGTGACTCATATCAGCCCCTAACTGTTGTCAGCAGAAAAGGTTAGACAATGGAAAAGTAGGTTTCAACATGGTGGGGTCCATCGGGTTCTAGAAACTAAACCTATAGTTATTTCATATTTGAACAATATAATTTTAAAAACCTTCAGCAACATCCTATTCTCGAGCAAACATTTGTTTAGGATAGATCCTTATGTCTAGCATGTATTCACTGTTTAATGTCACCACACAGCTAGTTGGTCTGGATTTTAAAAGGACATATTAAACTGAAATACATGAGGTGCTTTTAAGTGTGGGATAGCATCATACTGGCAATACACCTCTATTAGCAAAAAAAAACAAAAAACAAAATGTATGCTTACTTGATAAATGTATATCTTTCTTGACACGGTGAGTTCAATGGATCATTAATTACTGTTGGGAATATCACTCCTGGCCAGCAGGAGGAGGCAAAGAGCACCACAGCAAAGCTGATATCTATCACTTCCCTTCCCACAAACCCCAGTCATTCGAACGAAGGAAAAGGAGAGAAAGGAAATAACAGGTGCAGAGGTTTATATAAAAAAAACTGTCTGAAAATAAAGGCGGGCCGTGGACTCACCATGTCAAGAAAGAAATACATTTATCAGGTAAGCATAAATTTTGTTTTCTTTCTTATGACACAATGAGTCCCCGGGATCAACAATTACGGTTGGGAATCAATACCCAAGCTAGAGGACACAGATGATTAGGGAGGGACAAGACAGGTAACCTAAACAAAAAGGCACCCCTGCTTGAAGAACCTTTCTCCTAAAGGAAAAACTCAACTGAGGCAAATCTTAGAAAAAAGGAACAAAGAAGACCAAGTCACAGCCTTGTAATCTTTTCCACAGAGGCCTCATTCTTGAAGGCCCAAGAAGAAAACCGCCCTAGTGGAATGAGCTACGATTCTCACAGGAGGCTGTCGACCGGCAGTCTCATATGCCATACGAAAAAAACTTCTCAACCAGATAGAGAGAGAAGTGGCAGAAGCTTTCTGATCTTTACGTTTCCAGAAAAGTAAACAAGCAATGCAGAAGACTGACAAAAGTCCTCCGTAGCCTGCAGAAAGAATTTGAGAGCCCGTTGTGAAACAAACGTACCTTATGAGAAAAATTAGGACATAGAGAAGGAAAAATAATTTCCTGAATAAAATTCCTGTCCGAAAAACTTAGTGTGAAAACACCACCCTATCATGCAAGATAAGAAAAGCGAATTACACTGCAGAGCTGAGATTTTTGATACTCTCCGAGCAGAAGAAATAACAAGGAACAAAACCTTCCCAGATAACACTTAGGTATCTATGGAATGCATAGGCTCAATCAGAGTCACTACCAAACTTAAGAACCAGGCCAAGACTCCAAGGAGGAGTAACCGACGTAACACAGGCCTGATACTGACCAGATATTGCGCAACTGGAAGACTGCTAGTCGCTTAGGTAGCAAAATAGACAATGCAGGAAATGACCCTTCAGAATACTTGCTGAGTTCTCCAAACCATCCTGGAGAAAGGACAATAGACAACGAACCCTGACACTATTCCAAGAGTAATCCTTGGATTCACATCCAAAATATATCCATGCCATATCTGATGAAAATCCTTCCAAAAGCAGGCTTGTGAACCTGAATCATGGTCACAATGACAGATTTGAAAAAAAAAAAAAACACACATAGACAGAACTATACGTTCAGTCTCCAAGCGGTCAGCTTCAGAGAAGCAAGATTATAAAAGGAAGAAGGTACCCTAATCAGAGGGTCCTTCTTCAGAGGAAGTCTTCAAGGTGGCAGAGACAACAACAACTCTAGGTCTTCAAGCCAGAACCTGCGAGACCACGCCGGGACACCGACACTCCTTACTGAGAGATACGAGCAATGACTTGTGGAAGGAAGGCGAACAGGTGAAGCAGGAAAACTAGCCTAAAATCTCAAAGGACCGCCAGAGCATCTAGCCGAGCGGCCTAAGGATCCCCTGACCTACAACCGTAAGCTTGGTATTTAGCCGACACGCCGACAATCCAACTCCAGCATCCCCCATCTGAGGGTTAAGCTGGAGAATACCCCCGAAAAAAGAGTTCCTACTCCCCGGGATGGATTAACTGTCAATTTATGATAGCCACCAATAGTAAGCTTCTGCTCACTGAACAATCCCAGTCACCTCCTACATGACTAAGGAACTCAGAGTTCCTCCCTGATGAATAATGAAAACCATTGAGGAGATATCGACCGACTGGAACCAAGCCAGGGACGATTAAGACCAATCCATCAGAGCATTGTAAATCGCTCTTAACTCCAAAATTTTAAGGAGGAAGCAAACACTGCGAGTCAATAACCCTGCAGCTAAAAGAAAGTACCAGACTGCTTCTCAACCCTGCAGGTTGGCGTCCGTGGTCACATCACCGAGGAGTGTCTCCAGAAACACGCGTCCTGAGACAGATACTTTTGAAAAACCACCAAAGGAGGGAGTCTGAGACAGAACCGAAAGATCTCCATATCATGGAGAATAACAGAGGGAATGAAATCGATGGGACCATCAAACCAATTCCCTCCATAGAAACATAGAATTTGACGGTAGATAAGAACCAAAAAGGCCCATCAAGTCTACCCATATTACATGTTACTTTTTCCTTAGGATAGCCTTATGCATGTCCCAGGCATTTTTAAATTCCTTTACAGTCTTTGTGTTTACCACCTCAAATGAAGTTTATTCCATGAATCCACCACCCTTTCTGTAAAAAAATGCTTCCTCAAATTTCTCCTGAATCTGCTACCCTCTAACTTTAGATTGTGAACCCTTGTTTTTGCATTTATTTTTTTGTGAAAAATGCTTTCAGCTTCTATTTTATTAAGTCCCTTCATATATTTGAAGGTTTCTATCATGTCACCTCTTTTCCCTTCTATCCTCTAAACTATGCATATTTAGATCATAGAGTCTTTCTTTGTACGTTTTATATTTCAGACCATGTACCATTTTAGTAGCCCTCCTTTGGACATCTTCTAGTTTATTTATATATCTTTCTGAGGTTATGGTCTCCAGAACTGTACACAGTATTCCAGATTTGGTCTAACTAATGATCTGTAAAGTGGCATAAGAACCTTGCTATTTCTGCTACTAATACCTCTTCCAATGCAACCAAGCATTTGACTGGCCTTGCTGGCTGCACTGCGGCATTGTGTACCAAATTTTAAATCATTTGAAATAATAATTCCCAAATCCCTTTCTTCTTTAATTACAGTCAGTAATGTACCATTGAGACTATAATTGGACTTTGGGTTTTTGGATCCTATATGCATAATTTTGCTCTTGGTAATATTAAATTTCAGATCCTATTTATTTGACCAGTCCTCTAGTTTATTAATATCACAGTTCATTTGATCAACTCCTCCTGGAACATCTACCCTGTTACAAATGTTTGTATCATCAGCAAACAAGGAAACCTTCCCCTTAAGCCCGCTTCCAATATCACTTATGAACATGTTAAACAGAACAGGCCCAAGAACTGACCCTTGGGGAACACCACTAGTAACTGATGCCTCATTTGAATGTACTCCATTAATTGAAACCCTCGGTCGTCTATCTTTAAGCCAGCATTCTACCCACTTAACAATCTTAGCGTCTATTCCAAGGCAATACATTTTGTGAATAAGTTTGTTGTGTGGGACGGTGTCAAATGCTTTGCTAAAGTCTAGATATGCAACATCTACGGCTCCTCCCTGGTCTATTATTTTAGTTACATGGTCAAAGAAATCAATTAGATTAGTCAGGCATGATCTTCCAGCAGTGAAACCATGCTGTCCTTTGTCTTCTAAGTTGTTTGTCTGAATGAAAGATACAAGTCTTTCCTTTAAAAGAGTTGCCATTAATTTCCCTGCAATTGAGGTCAAACCGACTGGCCTATAGTTGGCAGAATCTTCCCTTCTACCCTTTTTATGAAGAGGGACTACATTGGCAATTTTCCAGTCTTTTGGAACAACTCCTGTTAGAAGTGACTGAATAAATAAATCAGCTAATGGAGTAGCTATTACGGATCGAAGTTCTCTTAGAACCCTTGGATGAATATTATCTGGACCCACAGACTTATTAACTTTTATTTTTGATAAAGCCCTTGAAACCTCTTCCTCTGTAAAAAGAAAAGTACTACTCACATTATTTACAGTAGCATCCTTTAATAGCATCTCACTATCTTTACCATCTGTTGTAAAGACTGAACAAAAACATAATTTATGCTTACCTGATAAATTCCTTTCTTCTGTTGTGTGATCAGTCCACGGGTCATCATTACTTCTGGGATATTATCTGCTCCCCTACAGGAAGTGCAAGAGGATTCACCCAGCAGAGTTGCTATATAGCTCCTCCCCTCTACGTCACCTCCAGTCATTCGACCAAAGACCAACGAGAAAGGAGAAACCAAGGGTGTAGTGGTGACTGAATTATAATTTAAAAAATATGTACCTGCCTTAAAAAACAGGGCGGGCCGTGGACTGATCACACAACAGAAGAAAGGAATTTATCAGGTAAGCATAAATTATGTTTTCTTCTGTTATGTGTGATCAGTCCACGGGTCATCATTACTTCTGGGATACCAATACCAAAGCAAAAGTACACGGATGACGGGAGGGATAGGCAGGCTCATTATACAGAAGGAACCACTGCCTGAAGAACCTTTCTCCCAAAAATAGCCTCCGAAGAAGCAAAAGTGTCAAATTTGTAAAATTTGGAAAAAGTATGAAGCGAAGACCAAGTTGCAGCCTTGCAAATCTGTTCAACAGAGGCCTCATTCTTAAAGGCCCAAGTGGAAGCCACAGCTCTAGTGGAATGAGCTGTAATTCTTTCAGGAGGCTGCTGTCCAGCAGTCTCATAGGCTAAACGTATTATGCTACGAAGCCAAAAAGAGAGAGAGGTAGCAGAAGCTTTTTGACCTCTCCTCTGTCCAGAATAAACGACAAACAGGGAAGAAGTTTGGCGAAAATCTTTAGTTGCCTGCAAGTAGAACTTGAGGGCACGAACTACATCCAGATTGTGTAGAAGACGTTCCTTCTTTGAAGAAGGATTTGGACACAAGGATGGAACAACAATCTCTTGATTGATATTCCTGTTAGAGACAACCTTAGGTAAGAACCCAGGTTTAGTACGCAGAACTACCTTGTCTGAGTGAAAGATCAGATAAGGAGAATCACAATGTAGGGCTGATAACTCAGAGACTCTTCGAGCCGAGGAAATAGCCATTAAAAATAGAACTTTCCAAGATAACAATTTTATATCAATGGAATGAAGGGGTTCAAACGGAACACCCTGTAAAACGTTAAGAACTAAGTTTAAACTCCATGGCGGAGCAACAGTTTTAAACACAGGCTTGATCCTAGCTAAAGCCTGACAAAAGGCCTGGACGTCTGAATTTTCTGACAGACGCCTGTGTAACAAGATGGACAGAGCTGAGATCTGTCCCTTTAATGAGCTAGCCGATAAACCCTTTTCTAAACCTTCTTGTAGAAAAGACAATATCCTAGGAATCCTAACCTTACTCCAGGAGTAATCTTTGGATTCACACCAGTATAGGTATTTACGCCATATTTTATGGTAAATCTTTCTGGTAACAGGCTTCCTAGCCTGTATCAGGGTATCAATAACCGACTCAGAAAAACCACGTTTTGATAAAATCAAGCGTTCAATTTCCAAGCAGTCAGCTTCAGAGAAGTTAGACTTTGATGTTTGAATGGACCCTGAATCAGAAGGTCCTGTCTTAGAGGTAGAGACCAAGGCGGACAGGATGACATGTCCACTAGATCTGCATACCAAGTCCTGCGCGGCCATGCAGGCGCTATTAGAATCACTGATGCTCTCTCCTGTTTGATTTTGGCAATCAATCGAGGAAGCAGTGGGAAGGGTGGAAACACATAAGCCATCCTGAAGTTCCAAGGTGCTGTCAAAGCATCTATCAGAACCGCTCCCGGATCCCTGGATCTGGATCCGTAACGAGGAAGTTTGGCGTTCTGACGAGACGCCATGAGATCTATCTCTGGTTTGCCCCAACGTCGAAGTATTTGGGCAAAGACCTCCGGATGAAGTTCCCACTCCCCCGGATGAAGAGTCTGGCGACTCAAGAAATCCGCCTCCCAGTTCTCCACTCCCGGGATGTGGATTGCTGACAGGTGGCAAGAGTGAGACTCTGCCCAGCGAATTATCTTTGATACTTCTATCATTGCTAGGGAGCTTCTTGTCCCTCCTTGATGGTTGATGTAAGCTACAGTCGTGATGTTGTCCGACTGAAACCTGATGAACCCCCGAGTCCTTAACTGGGGCCAAGCTAGAAGGGCATTGAGAACTGCTCTCAATTCCAGAATGTTTATTGGCAGGAGACTTTCCTCCTGACTCCATTGTCCCTGAGCCTTCAGAGAATTCCAGACAGCGCCCCAACCTACAAGGCTGGCGTCTGTTGTTACAATTGTCCAGTCCGGCCTGCTGAACGGCATCCCCCTGGACAGATGTGGCCGAGAAAGCCACCATAGAAGAGAGTTTCTGGTCTCTTGATCCAGATTCAGAGTGGGGGACAAATCTGAGTAATCCCCATTCCACTGACTCAGCATGCACAATTGCAGCGGTCTGAGATGTAGGCGTGCAAAGGGAACTATGTCCATTGCTGCTACCATTAAGCCGATCACCTCCATGCATTGAGCTACTGACGGGAGTTGAATGGAATGAAGGACACGGCATGCATTTAGAAGCTTTGTTAATCTGTCTTCTGTCAGATAAATCTTCATTTCTACAGAATCTATAAGAGTCCCCAAGAATGGAACTCTTGTGAGAGGAAAGAGAGAACTCTTCTTTTCGTTCACTTTCCATCCATGCGACCTTAGAAATGCCAGAACTAACTCTGTATGAGACTTGGCAGTTTGAAAGCTTGAAGCTTGTATCAGAATGTCGTCTAGGTACGGAGCTACCGAAATTCCTCGCGGTCTCAGAACCGCTAGAAGGGCACCCAGAACCTTTGTGAAGATTCTTGGAGCCGTAGCCAATCCGAATGGAAGGGCTACAAACTGGTAATGCCTGTCTAAGAAGGCAAACCTTAGATACCGGTAATGATCTTTGTGAATCGGTATGTGAAGGTAAGCATCCTTTAAATCCACTGTGGTCATGTATTGACCCTTTTGGATCATGGGTAAGATTGTCCGAATAGTTTCCATTTTGAACGATGGAACTCTTAGGAATTTGTTTAGTATCTTTAAATCCAAGATTGGCCTGAAAGTTCCCTCTTTTTTGGGAACCACAAACAGGTTTGAGTAAAACCCTTGTCCTTGTTCCGACCGCGGAACCGGATGGATCACTCCCATTAATAATAGATCTTGTACACAGCGTAGAAACGCGTCCTTCTTTATTTGGTTTGTTGACAACCTTGACAGATGAAATCTCCCTCTTGGGGGAGAGAATTTGAAGTCTAGAAGGTATCCCTGAGATATGATCTCTAGCGCCCAGGGATCCTGGACATCTCTTGCCCAAGCCTGGGCGAAGAGAGAGAGTCTGCCCCCCACTAGATCCGGTCCCGGATCGGGGGCCCTCGGTTCATGCTGTCTTAGGGGCAGCAGCAGGTTTTCTGGCCTGCTTGCCCTTATTCCAGGACTGGTTAGGTTTCCAGCCTTGTCTGTAACGAGCAACAGCTCCTTCCTGTTTTGGTGCAGTGGAAGTTGATGCTGCACCTGCTTTGAAATTCCGAAAGGGACGAAAATTAGACTGTCTAGCCTTAGCTTTGGCTTTGTCTTGAGGTAGAGCGTGGCCCTTACCTCCTGTAATGTCAGCAATAATTTCTTTCAAACCGGGCCCAAATAAAGTTTGCCCCTTGAAAGGTATATTAAGTAATTTGGACTTAGAAGTTACATCAGCCGACCAGGATTTTAGCCACAGCGCCCTACGTGCCTGAATGGCGAATCCTGAATTCTTAGCCGTAAGTTTGGTTAAATGTACTACGGCCTCCGAAATGAATGAATTAGCTAGTTTAAGGACTCTAAGCCTGTCCGTAATTACAGCACCTGGTATTCCCAGGCGGTCTCCCATCCAAGTACTAACCAGGCCCGACCCTGCTTAGCTTCCGAGATCAGACGAGATCGGGCGCATTCAGGGTGGTGTGGCCGTAGGCTGTCGTCCAGCGTAGCTGAACTAAGGTTCTCTTCCAGAGACTCAATCCAAAATGCTGCCGCAGCCGTGATCGGCGCGATGCATGCAAGGGGTTGTAATATAAAACCTTGTTGAACAAACATTTTCTTAAGGTAACCCTCTAATTTTTTATCCATAGGATCTGAAAAAGCACAGCTATCCTCCACCGGGATAGTGGTACGCTTAGCTAAAGTAGAAACTGCTCCCTCCACCTTAGGGACCGTTTGCCATAAGTCCCGTGTGGTGGCGTCTATTGGAAACATCTTTCTAAATATTGGAGGGGGTGAGAACGGCACACCGGGTCTATCCCACTCCTTAGTAACAATTTCAGTTAATCTCTTAGGTATAGGAAAAACGTCAGTACTCGCCGGTACCGCAAAGTATTTATCCAACCTACACATTTTCTCTGGTATTGCAACAGTGTTACAATCGTTGAGAGCTGCTAAGACCTCCCCTAGTAATACACGGAGGTTTTCCAATTTAAATTTAAAATTTGAAATATCTGAATCCAATCTGTTTGGATCAGAACCGTCACCTACAGAATGAAGCTCTCCGTCCTCATGCTCTGCAAGCTGTGACGCAGTATCAGACATGGCCCTAGAATTATCAGCGCACTCTGTTCTCACCCCAGAGTGATCACGCTTGCCTCTTAGTTCTGGTAATTTAGCCAAAACTTCAGTCATAACAGTAGCCATATCTTGTAATGTTATCTGTAATGGCTGCTCAGATGTACTAGGCGCCATAATATCACGCACCTCCCGGGCGGGAGATGCAGGTACTGACACGTGAGGCGAGTTAGTCGGCATAACTCTCCCCTCGCTGTTTGGTGAAATTTGTTCAATTTGTACAGATTGGCTTTTATTTAAAGTAGCATCAATACAGTTAGTACATAAATTTCTATTGGGCTCCACCTTGGCATTGGAACAAATGACACAGGTATCTTCCTCTGAATCAGACATGTTTAACACACTAGCAATAAACATGCAACTCGGTTACAATTTTATTTAATAAAAACGTACTGTGCCTCAAGCAGCACTAAACGATTAAATGACAGTTGAAATAATGAACTGAAAAACAGTTATAGCATCACTCTTAACAAACAACACAACTTTTTAGCAAAGGTTTGTTCCCATTAGTAAAATAACACTAATTAAATTTTAAACATAAAAATTACAGAGCAACGTTTTAAATCACAGTCACTATATAAGTCTCACAGCTCTGCTGAGAGAATCTACCTCCCTTCAAAGAAGTTTGAAGACCCCTGAGTTCTGTTAGAGATGAACCGGATCATGCAGAAAAACTGACTGGAAATTTTTGATGCGTAGCAAAGAGCGCCAAAAACGGCCCCTCCCTCTCACACACAGCAGTGAGAGAGAAACGAAACTGTCATAATTAACACAAGCAAACTGCCAAGTGGAAAAATAATGCCCAAATATTTATTCACTCAGTACCTCATTAATGCAAACGATTCTACATTCCAGCAAAAACGTTTAACATGAAACATACCTAATAAAAGGTTTAATGTACTTTTACAGAGTAATTCCGGTGTAATACCATCCCCAGAATACTAAAGTGTAAAGCATACATACATGTTCATTATAACGGTATGGCAGGATTTTTTCATCAATTCCATTCAGAAAATAAAAACTGCTACATACCTCAATGCAGATTCAACTGCCCGCTGTCCCCTGATCTGAAGTTTTTACCTCCCTCAGATGGCCGAGAAACAGCAATATGATCTTAACTACTCCGGTTAAAATCATAAGAAAAACTCTGGTAGATTCTTCTTCAAACTCTGCCAGAGAGGTAATAACACGCTCCGGTGCTATTATAAAATAACAAACTTTTGATTGAAGTTCTAAAAACTAAGTATAATCACCATAGTCCTCTCACACCTCCTATCTAGTCTTTGGGTGCAAGAGAATGACTGGAGGTGACGTAGAGGGGAGGAGCTATATAGCAACTCTGCTGGGTGAATCCTCTTGCACTTCCTGTAGGGGAGCAGATAATATCCCAGAAGTAATGATGACCCGTGGACTGATCACACATAACAGAAGAAAGTAATCATTTAAACAGTTTGCTATTTGTTTATCTTCTTCCACTACTCTATCCTCATTCTTGAGTCTAACTATCCCTCTGTTAGTTTTTCTCTTTTCACTGATATATCTAAAGAAGGTTTTGTCACCATTTTTTACAGATTGTGCTATTTTCTCTTCTGCATCAGCTTTAGCCTTTTTGATTAACTGCTTTGTCATCTTTTGATGGGTTCTCCATTTTTCTTTATCCTCTGAGCCAGTGAGTTTGAATTTTTTTATAGACTGCCTTTTTTGTCTTAACTGCATGTGCTACTTCTCTTGAAAACCATATTGGTTTTCTTTTTCTTTTACTTTTACAAACAAGCCTAATACAGTGGTGTTTAGTTGCATCTAGAATAGCATTTTTAAAATATTCCCACTGTTCTTGTACTCCTGTAATCTGTGCCATCCCTTTTAGGGATTCATCTAGGTATCTGCCCATACATAGAATCACTGAGCAGTGAATTAAAATAACTGCAGCTAGATCCAAACTCCCAACCTTCAGGTTGCAAAATGGCTAAGCAATCTACCAGACCAATAGAGCTTGCTGTTGGCTGGACAAGAGCAGAGAGTAAAAGAGAAAATCCCTGAATATCTGACTTCTGATAGAAATCTTTTCTAAAAAGATCCTCAATAAAACGACCTTGTAAATTGGAACAAGGGATCTCTTCCAGACTCAATTCCCATGTATGGGAAAGTAGATTGGACAAGATCTTGTGCAGAGAGTTAGTTTTAAGGAAGGATCACACTTGAACAATATATTGTCCAAAAGGCACCCTTACAATACTCCAAGACCTAAAGTCTTTCTAGGATGACGAAACTCAGAAACTTGAGAAGATCCCGATCACGGTAACAATAAATATACATCCTTCAGGTCTACGATCGTTATGAACTGACCCTCCTGGACCAGAAGAGAAGACTGTTCCTTAAAAGTCAGCAACTGGGAAACTAGAGGAGATACTTCGATCCCATTCCCAGACTGGGACTGGAATTATCACTCCCAGAGAGGAAGGTCCTGAGCCCAGCTAAAGGAATGTCTAATCATACCTGCATTGCAGATACTCTAGAAATAGAATCTGCCCTTGGTAGGAGATCTTAGATTGGACTCCAAAAGATATGAAAGTCCCTGCAGAAAAGAAAAAAGGAAACTTTCCCTTAGTCTTGCTCTCTTGACGAGAGGTAGAAAAAAACCTTTTTTTTTCACACGGAAGTCAGAGGAGATTCTGCCATACCAAGTCCAAACAAGGTCTTATCCCTGAAAGGAAAAAAAACGCCAGAAGCATGGATTTTTGGAGGAAAGCTAAAATATTAAACCTGCAGCCTAGGCTGCATCACTAAGCCGCAGAAGGCTTCTCAGTTGTAACAGATGTCAGCCAAAATGCCCAGCGGACTAGGACAGCAAGTCTAATAAGACAAGACATTGCTCTAAAAATGAAACCTCCAGCTCCAATGCATAGATCCAAAATGAGCATCCACCCTCCGTAGGGATCAAAGTTTTCTGTCCATCTACCTAGGGTACCGTGCATTTTAATGGAGTCAGCGACAGGAAAAACCTCTAAAGGAAGAAGACAGAGGGAACTGTATCCATAACTTCCCCTATTCCTGCTAATATCCAAAGCACGCTAGTTTTACAAACTTTCAAAGGTTGACAACGACAGCAATATTGAAGACGTCCAGGTAGCTAAAACCTCCTTTAATTGAACACGAGGTATGAAAACCTACATCTGAAGGAAGCCCCCTCAGCATCAGAAGAAAGAATTATACTGTACTTAACCAACAGAACTACCAGCAAATTCTTCTAGCTTAGGATAGAGATCAACCAGCATAGCCGAATGAAGAAACAGAGACCTTACTGTCTGAACCTTGAAATGTCCGGTTGCATTTTCCCTGAAGAAAAAGGCAGAAAAAGCCGCTGATACCGCAAGGATGCCTGAGCTGAATAATCTACAGGCAATACACTCCTCCAGGAGAATTTAAGGAACCGCAGGGCACTGCATGTGATGCCGTATAGGCTTGGGACGTGAAGAAAGCTGTGGCATAGCCGAAACAGCATCATCCTAGGAGACATACGACTCAGAGGGTGACAACTTCACCTGACTAAATAGTTCTTACAGAAGAAGACTCCAACAGAGAAAAACAAAGTATTTAAGATAACATGAAATTCAGATGTGTTTAAACTTGTTTAACAAATTTTAAGCCTTTACATATTTAAACATGTGACCTGGCCTACATAGGTATTGAACCCAGGAATGCTGGATTATAGTGCTGTGTGTTACCACTGAGTCACAGGTTAGCTTGAAAAAGAAAATTTATGCTTACCTGATTTGCTGACCACGGATATTCACCTCCTGGTCAGCAGGAGGAGGCAAAGAGCACCACAGCAGAGGTGCTATATATAGCTCCTCCCTTCCCTCCCACTCCAGTCATTCGACCTAAGTTAGGAAGACAAAGGAAAAGCCAAGGTGCAGAGGTGTCTGAAGTTTACAAAAATTAATAACCTGTCTCAGAGAACAGGGCGGGTCGTGGACTCATCGTGTCTAAAAAGAAACAAATTTATCAGGTAAGCATAAATTTTCTTTTTAAAGACCCGATGAGTCCACGGATTTCATCCTTACTTGTGGGATACAATACCAAAGCTAGAGTACACAGATGATAAGGGAGGGACAAGACAGAGAACCTAAACGGAAGGCACCACTGCTTGAAGAACTTGTCTCTCAAAAACACCCTCGGCCGAGGCAAAAGTATCAAATTTGTAGAACTTTGAAAAAGTGTGAAGAGAGGACCAAGTTGCAGCCTTGCAAATCTGTTCCACAGAAGCCTAATTTTTGAACGCCCATGAGGAAACAATAGCCCTCGTGGAATGAGCCGTAACTCTCTCAGGAGGCTGCTGTCCAGCAGTCTCATATGCAAAACGTATGATACTCTTCAGCCAAAAAGAAAGAAGTAGCCGTAGCTTTCTGTCCCTTGCGTTTTCCTAAAAAAAAAACACAAACAAGGAAGAAGACTGACGGTATAACTAAGTTTTGTGCAGAAGCCTTTCCTTCCGAGAAGGATTACTACAAAGGAAGGAATCACAATATCTTGATTAATGTTCCGATCAGAAACAACCGTAGAAAGAAATCCTAGTTTAACACGGAAAACCACCATCTGAATGGAAAATAAGATAAGGAGATTCATGCAGCAAATCCGAGAGCTCTGACAATCTTCGAGCAGAAGAAATGGAAACAAGAAATAAAACTTTCCAAGATAATAGCTTATTATCAAAGGAATGCATAGGCTCAAATGCAGCCCCTTAACGAACTTTGAGAACCAAATGAAGACTCCATAGAGGAGTAACTGGTTCAAACACAGGCCTGATCCTAAGCAAGGCCTGACAAAAAGAATATACATCTGGAAACATACGCCAGACGTTAGTGAAACAAAATAGATAAGGCAGAGATCTGACTCTTTAGGGAGCTCGTCGATAATCCCTCTCCAAACCCTCTTGGAGAAAAGACAAAACTCTAGGAATCCTAACTCTACTCTATGAGTAGCCCTTGGATTCGCCCAATAGAAATATTTACACCAAATCTGATGGAAATCCTTCTAGTCACAGGCTTACGAGCCTGAACCATAGACTCTATGATTCAATCTCCAAGCAGTCAACTTCAGAGAAACTCGATTCGGGTGAAGGAAGGGCCCCCGAATCAGAAGGTCCTTCGTCAATGGGAGCCTCCAAGGAGGCAGAGATGACCTTTCCACCAGGCCCGCACACCAAATCCTGCGAGGCCAGGCCGGTGCTATAATATCACCGAAGTCCCTTCCTGCTCAATTCGAGCAATTACCCGAAGAAAAAGAGCAAACAGAGGAAATAGGTATGCTAGACTAAAGGTCCAAGGGACCGGCAAGCAACTATCAGTTCCACCTGAAAAAACCCTAGACCTCAACCCGTATCTCAGGGACTTGGCATTCTGACTAGATACCATGAGGTCCAAACTCGGCTGACTCCAATTGAGATCAAGCTGGGGAACACTTCCGGGATGAGCTCCCACTCCCCCGGATTAAAAAATCTATCTGCTCAAGAAAAACCCTCCCACTTGTTCTACCCTTGAGAAGTGGATAGCCGACAGACGGCAAGAATGGGCTTCTGCCCATTGGATAATCTTGGTTACTTTTGTCATTGCAAAGGAACTCTTTCCCGCTCCTCCCTGATGATTGATGCAAGTCACCAAAGATATGACGTATGACTGAAACCGGACGAACCAGACCGTGGCCAATGAAGGTCAGGCCAGTAGAGCATTGAAAATCGCTCTCAATTCCAAACCGATTATAGGAAGAACAGACTTTTAGGGAAACCCAGACTGCCCCCCACCCTAGGAGGTTAATGTCTGTTGCCACAAACACCCCAGACGGACTGTGAAAGCAAATTCCATGGGAGAAATGATCCAGAGATAACCACCTTTTTGGATTGAATCCCTTGTCTCCTGCTCCACTAACATTCGAAGAGACAAGTCTGCATATACCTTGATCCATTGTCTGAGTATGCATAACTACAAAAGTCTGAGATGGAAACAAGCAAAACGGGATGATGTCCATTGCCGCCACCATCAGCCCAATTACCTCTATGCACAGAACCACGGATGGCCGAGGAGAGAACCGAGGGACAAGACAAGTATCGATAATCCTGTCAGAAAAACCGTAATAGATAGAGAATCTATAAAAATTCCTAAGAAAGATACCCTTGTATCTGGAACAAAGGAAAAACCTTTCCAAATTACCTCCCCCCCGAGAATTCTCAGGAAAGATAACACCATGTCTATATGGTATATTACCTGCTGTAAGGATGGCGCTTTGAATAAGATGTCATCCAGATATTCCCAAGGCCAAAGTAACACCAGTAGAGAAACCAGAACCGTTGTGGAGATTCTGGGAGTCGTGGTCAGACCGCAAGGAAAAAGCCACATAACTAAAAGATTGTCCTGGAAAACAAATCCTAGGAACTTGAGATCATTCGAGAAAACAAGAACATGAAGATACACGTCCTCTAAATCCACAGTGGTCATAAATTGACCCACAGTGGTCATAAATTGACCCTCCTGAATTAATGGAAGAATGGAACAAATAGTTTCCATCTTGAAGGACGGTATTCCGAAATAACGTTTCCCTTTTATTTTTCTTTATAAAACTAAAAGTGACCTGAAGGTTCCCTCTTTGTTGGAGAACCCCAACCAGATTGGAAGAAATCTCAGACCCTGTTCCAAATTCGGAACAGGAACTATCATTCCCAGGTAGAAGAGACTTCCAACCCAGACTAAGACTTAATGTCTTCAGACCCAGACCTTAACCATAAAAATTCTGTGAGTCAATATGGTAAATTGAAAATTCAGTTCCCCGCACAATGCCTGACAGGAAATAACTGTAAAAAAAGGAATTGGCCCCTTAAAGGCCTTATTCTATTTTAGAATACCTTGAAGTGTCTGTCCAAAAATAACCAGACAACATATAACCTAGTACGCTGCCGCCAAAGGCAGCAATATCAAACCTAGAATGCTATCTCGAGCAACCTCCATGGGATCCTGAAAAGGAAACAACTATCCTCTATGTAAATAGAAGATCTCCTGGCTAGCTTGGCAGCTGTCTATCCACGTGGTGTATCTTCCAAGATTCCATGATAAGACCGCTAAGGGACCCTCTCCTTCAATATAGGAATAAAAAACTAAAAAATTTATAACAACCCTGAAGTCGCTCCAAAGTATCTAAAACCTCCTTAAGTAACAGAGGTGATCTAGCTTAAATATGAAGATACTACTTCAGAATCAGTAGGTAGAATTATACTGTCAGAACTGAGCATTTACCCTCAGAAGCTATCTTAGTATCCCATGCCTCAAGCATCTGGGAGGGGACCTCAGATAGCAACAACCGTGACAGAGACCTTGCTCGCTGAACGTTTATTTATCCTCTTGCGCTTTCTCTCGCAGCATGGGAAAAACCTGACAACGCCCTAAACCGCTAGCATACACGGTAAGCGATGTCTGGCAACATAACTCCGGGAGGAGTCTTTGAGGAATCGCAGGGCACTGGTAGAATGGACGCTAATGTTATTAGGACACTTAAGGAGAAGACTGCAAAATATATTAAACATTGTCAGTATGCTGTCAGTTGCATACAAAACAATGTCGTCTCTGAAGAAAAGTTTATCTTTGAACTGTAAACTTTACTATGAGATAGAAAAGTTTATGTCAATCCGCATAGGCATAAAAACATTGTAACATTTTTATTCACATTTTGACTTAAATGAAAGTTAATATCAAAACAAGAGTAACCGTCTCTTTAAATCAAATAACATTTGAAATACTAAGAAATAAGGTGCAGAGTTTCATGAACCATTTCATTTACATCTTTATTCACATATTAACTCAAATAAAAGTGAACATTAGAGTTACTGTCTCTTTAAATAAAAAAAACATTTGCAATACTAAAAAATAATAATAATGGTGCAGGGTTTCATGGACCATTTCATTTACCTCTTTATTTACATTTTAAGTCGAATAACAGTGAACATCAAACAAGAGGTACTGTTTCTTTAAATCACATAACATTGGCAATGCTAATTAAGCTGGAGAATGGTTTTCATGTACCATATTAAAATACACATCGTCATTGTGTCTTGCTTAATTGACACTACTTTCTTTTTAACTAAGAATGTTTCCGAGCAAAGGACACAGCCTGCTTTGAAAATCTTTTCTGGATTCACATTTTACAATAGTAAGAGAAGTCTCCCAGCCGCGTATTATAACGCAGCAGAGGAGACTCTCTGATGTCCCAGATGGCTGAAAGGCAAAACAAGCCGTTGAGCTAACAAAGGCGCGCAAACAATGTCGCCTCACTTAGCTCCGCCCATTGTGGGCGTAACAGGATAAAGCTCCCGAGCGGCAAAAATGTAAAAATGTAGCCGTAGGGAACAAATAAAACAACAATATGGTCATGAGCAAACGCGGCAAAAAGTTAATATAAGAAAGCCAACGGGAGTAAAATTACACTGAAAACACCTCAACAGTTGCAGCTTTGCTCACTTAACCTGTTCAGGCAGGATCCCAGACAGTTACAAGCAAACTAAACCGTTGTGAATTGAGAGTATGGTTGTGTGCAATACCTCGACCTGCGCAATGATCAGACAGGCCAAGCTTCCAAACGACTGCAAAACAAACCGACCGTTAAAGGTTGAAATTATAACTAAGTAAAAAACACCAACATGCGAGTTACTGTGTCTTTCATCATGTCTAGATAGTTAACCTCCAGACGGCTTAAGGTAAAACAAGCCGTTGTGAACTGAAAAAAAACACTAACGTTTGTAGATTCAACATATGGCTATGTGTATCTTAACAGAGTATATTTAAACATAACAATAGAGCCACTTCTCCACATGCTTCCAGTGCCTACAGTCACTGCCCATAATATATCCTCACTCTCTCTAGGATAATAAAATTGGTGTCCATGAAAATATAAAAAGTGCCAATCTTTCTGTGTGCAACCCCAGAAAATAAAAATTAGCACTTACCTCAGAAATCTGCCCGGCAGTAAGGTAGTCAACCCGGCTTGTGAAGTCCTCCCCATCACATTGGCCTGTGGAAATAAAAAGTACTGAGTATTCTCTCTCTCAGACTTTGACAAACAGGGCAGCATAAGTATATGGGAGGCGCAGTGAGAATTATGTCCCACCAGTTCCTATTGCTCTAAAGCCACCAAAAGCTCTACTGTAGAGACCGATATGGATTACGGCTAAACCCTAGAACAAAGCAGCACACTCTGGCACTACTTTAAAAATAATAAACTCTTGATTGAACACCTCACTTTACACCTCTTCCCATCACTAACATAGGCAAAGAGAATGACTGGAGTGGGAGGGAAGGGAGGAGCTATACATAGCAGCTCTGCTGTGGTGCTCTTTGCCTCCTCCTGCTGACCAGGAGGTGAATATCCCACAAGTAAGGATGAAATCCATGGACTTATGTCTTTAAAAAGAAAGTATTCTTAACTTAAAGGGATAGGAAAGTCAAAATTAAACTTGCATGATTCAGATAGAGCATGTCATTTTAAGACACTTTTAAATTCACTTCTATTTTCAAATGTGCTTCGTTCTCTAAGAATCCCTTGTTAAAAAAATGAATACGCACATATCATACACTAGTGGGAGCTGCTGCTAATTGGTGCCTGCACACATTTGTCTCTTGTGACTGGCTAAATAGATATTTTCAGCTTCCTGTCAGTAGTGCAATACTGTCCTTTCAGCAATGGATAACAAGAGAATGAAGAAAATTTCATAATAGAATTAACTTGGAAAGTTGTTTAAAATGGTATGTTCTATCTGAATCATAAAAGAAAATGTTGGTGTTTACTATTCCTTTAAGGGGATAAATATATATACAGTGCACATATGGAATAATTAAGCAATTGCCTTGGTAAACTGCCCCTTTAAGAGAAGGAAACTCATGCTCGACACAGAACGGGATGTTCACAACATATTAAAAGCTTTAAAATCCTATCAAGACTAGTGTAACATTGTTCACAAAAAAAACAACTGTCATAATACCTACAGAAGGAATTTAGCTAGAAAACGAGGCAGAGTTATAGAAAATGCACTGACAGGAGCCTAAAATGGCGGCGCTCCGATCCTAGACTAAGAAGGAGACAAGGCCATGAGAGCGGCATGGAGAGGAAGCGCAGATTAAATTTATATTGTGCGCCCTCCAGCCCCTAGTGAAACCACACATGGAGTATATCCGATACCAATGTCACTTGTATTACTTATTTCTCACCCCTCAGATTAAAAAAATAGCAACCTGTCTACAGAGTCCCAGTGCAATGCAATGGAAACACAAGGACAAGCCACATCATCGTTCTCCTGTTTAAACGGAGAGAGGAACATCATACTAGCCCCCATAGGGAGACGCTGCCAAGTAAAGGCGCGCTCCTATAGCCACCGCTTCAAAGTCTGAGGAGAAAAAATTAGCGGGTGGATTATAGAAATTGCTTGGCATGTAAAATCCTCTTAAAATGCAAATAGTTGTTTGCACATAGACCCTAAAATAATTATCTGAGTCTTCAATAAAGAGTTCATTCTCTAGAGAAAATTAACCTCTAAGTCTCCATCACATGCATCTACAGTGTCTGCCTCTGCCAGATATATCCTATATAAAGGATCTTTGTGTTTCATTTTTAAGTGCAGGTTTAATACTAACGAATTAACCCTATTAGTGCCAGCCTCCTAGCCCCAGAACACAAAAAGACACTTACCTGCACATCCAGCTGTCCGGCAGGAGGACAGCTCACCCGGCATGAGAGGATACTACTCCTCACAGAGACCTGTGGAAAAAAAGAAAGACAGAGTAAACCTATTCAGGCTTTCTATACTAGGGCAGCAACATGTTAGGAAAACGCAGCAAGGCCCACCTTACAAGTTCCTAACTGCTTTAAAGGCACGACTGCCCTACTGAAGAGACTAACATGGAGTACAGATAGACCACATCTTGAAAGAAAATATCAGAGCAAACCTACTCTGCTTTCAAAATAATAAACTCTTGATTGAAAAGAAATAAACAGACACCAACAAACTTCACCTCCTCCTTGCATGGTAGGCAAAGAGAATGACTGGGGTTTGTGGGAAGGGTGGTGATACTTATAAGCTTTGCTGTGGTGCTCTTTGCCTCCTCCTGCTGGCCAGGAGTGATATTCCCAACAGTAATTGATGATCCCGTGGACTCACCTTGTCATAAGAAAGAAAATGTTTAATTTATAGCTTTTATTCTGCACATGTGAACATAGAGAATATGTACTTTTATTGTGTGCACCCACAACAAAACACACTGCTCAGACAGCCGCAAGTAGGGTATATATGAAATGAATCAACAGTGACTGCAGTAATGCGTGTAGTAAAAGCAAACACAAATCTACTGCAAAAATGCTTCTACTTAATACCAAGTATTGTCAGTGAGGACCAACGCAGAGGACCTTTTCCTCTCTAAACTGCACCTTGATGCGTCACCACTGTTTGAAATGTTGAGCCTCACCAAAGAGGTTTGTAGCTTGGAAGTAAAAAAAAAAATAGGAAATAGGTACTAAGCACTTGTTTGGTTTTCTATGCACTTTTACTCAATAAATACCCCAGGATCTACGGACCACTTTAGCTGACGAATGACTTCACAGCAAGATCCCATTTGAATTCAATGCCCCAGTAGCAGGGGATAATGCATTGGCACCACCAGCTGTGCACGGCATCTCTCAGCCGAGGAACAATTAATGGAATTGCCCCTTCAGCAAAGGTCAACACTAAGTGATTGCTTTCAGTCTGTTTCTTATTAAACAGCAACACAACCTACTGAAGACAATATAACTAAGTTTTTTTTCTCCCTATAGCTTAATGTCTAATTCACTCACCTGCTAATTCGCTAGTTATCTGTCCCTATGTGCACGACAGCAGATATAATAGTTCTACATTTCACTAACATTTCTTTTATTAAACCATCCTATTATGTTTAATCAGGTTTCTCTGTGGTATACATTTAAATTAAAAGCTAGCAATACTATTGAGGAACTAGGCACTTGTTTTAGGTTTAGATGTGATCATATATAATTAAATAGGAGAACAAAGTTTGACAAATACCTTAAAGTGATTGTAAAGTTTAATGAATTACAGCCCAGCATTTAAAAATAATCTTAAAAACATGAGCACTATTATCATATACTACAGTATATCATATAATAAGTATTATTACATTTAAGGATCAAATCTGAAGTATAAAGTAATAAAAACAAAAAACAAAGCACAAAGTGTAACATAACTCATTTCACACAGTGCTATATTGCACTAGGCATGTCTCTTACAAACAGAAATGCAGATAACACTCCTTAGAGAAGTATAGGTAAATTTGCCTGTCTAGAATCTTGTGAGATATCGTAGTGCTGGAGGGTTCTGCCATTTTATTTTAGCATTCATTGGATTCAGACCCAGTTAAAGGGACACGGAACCCAAATTTTTTTCTTTTGTGATTCAGATAGAGCATGCAATTTTAAGAAACTTTCTAATATCAATTTTTCTTTGTTCTCTTACTATCTTTATTTGAAAAAGAAGGCATCTAAGCTTTTTTTGGTTTAGTATCTGGACAGCACTTTTTTTTTGGTGGATGAATTTATCCACCAATCAGCAAGAACAACTGAGATTGTTCACCAAAAATGGTCCGGCATCTAAACTCACATTCTTGCATTTCAAATTAAGATACCAAGAGAATGAAGAAAATTTGATAATTGGAGTCAATTAGAAAGTTGCTTAAAATTCCATGTTCTATCTGAATCATGAAAGAAAAAAAATTGGGTTCAGTGTCCCTTTAAGTCTGCACTACAGTTTCTCTCCAAGCAAGAGAATCTTATCATCAGGCCCTAAGTAGCCAAAAACCTAGAACAAAACTAATGTCTTCATCAAAGAGATTAGATTATAGCTCTCTTGAGAGTAGTCATCAATGCCTTCTGTTTCTGACCATATGCTCCTTGTTTTGTTTTTCTATACTGTACCCCTATAAAGTGCAATCGAATACATTGATGCATTACACATAAACAAACAATATATCACAGTCTGACTCAACACCCTGGTAGCATATTGCTGAATAAAGGCAGAATGGATCCTTGGGGCATAAAATGTGTGTATTTTGGGGTTCAATACTGGGTCACTACCATCATTCCTCCCATATGGAAGGGGGGTGACAAAATATACATGACACTTAGGAGAAAGCCATATTTATCATTTAAAAGGATAGTAAACACCAAAAATGGTATTGTTTAAAAAGATAGATAATCCCTTTATTCCCAAGTGTGCATAACAAACACAGTTATAGAAATATACTTTTTACCTCTGTAATTACCTTGTATCTAAAGCTTCTGCTGACTGCCTCATTATCTCAGATCTTTTGACAGACTTGCATTTCAGGCAATTAGTTCTGACTCTTAAATAACTTCATGTGCATGAGCACAATATTATCTACATGAAACACATGAATTAACGCCCTCTAGCTGTGAAAACCTGTCAAATGAAGAGGCAGCCTTCAAGGGCTTAGAAATTAGCATATGAACCTACCTAGGTTTAGCTTTCAACTAAGAATAGCAAGAGAACAAAGCAAATTTGATGATAAAAGTAAATTAGAAAGTTGTTTAAAATTACATGCCCTATCTGAATCATGAATGTTTAATTTGGACTTTACTATCCCTTTAATATTTGATTTAAAAAAAAAAAAAACATTCAAAAACACAAAATGTAATATTAGGATGTTAAAGTGATGGTAAACCCAAGCGTATAACAAACGCTAGGATTTACCATCACTAAAAACAAACATTAGCTTCAGTCATTTCGTAAAAAAACAATATTAGGGTGAGTTTAACATTGTTTTTTACGAAACGATGACTGAAGCTAATGTTTATTTTTAGTGATGGTAAATACTAGCGTTTGTTATACGCTTGGGTATACCATCACTTTAACTTTTAAATTGTAAGTCAGGGCCCAGGGGTCAACAAATATGCTTAAAATTTAGGAGCCAGTAAGAATATTTAAAGCCAGACAGTGGTATTTGTATTTAGACATATGGAAAACACCACAAAAAGTTAGGAGCCAGGGGTAAACTGCTAATAGCCAGTGGCTCCATGGCTCCTGGGTTTGTTGAGCCCTGTTGCAAGTATATATTCAATATAAGAAAACACAACATTTGAAACATTCAATGTCAGACACAAAAACATATGAAATCAAAACAGCCTGGCTGCTGTGTAAGTGTTGTAGCAGCCCCAGTGCCCCTTTACCCACTTTATTCATCCTTACGTGTTAGTCGTGTTAGCTAAACTGAAAAATTAAACCAGTTGGCAACACTGACTAATGATGCAGTCACTTTAACATTGCAGAATTAATTACCGGTCGTTAATAATAAATGGATTTTAACAATGAATACCTGTTTGCTGGTATTTAAACATAGTTTTCTGATGGTAGGAATGACAAGCTATCCTATAATTACACGTCAATCAGTAGCTTTCCCAGCCTTCTCTCGGGACAGGAAGAAGTAGCTGGCCCATTGCCAGCAACAGATCTTGCTCACACTGAGCTGCAGGGTGGAGGATACTGAGCATAGAATGTTTAAAGACACAAAGAGAAAGATGTGAAGAAATCTGCTGCATAGAAAAATGATAAAAGCAAAAATGTAACCCTCTCAGCTGCCAGAAAGACCAGAAACAACAAAATCTCAGTTGCTGACTGCACACAGTCCACTCTCTGCTGTTGGAAGGAATGAACCTACCGGCAAATCACATTAAAGAGACAGTCAGCTCAAAAAATTCCCCAGTTTTGCATAGAAAACAGTTATATTAATACACTTTTTACCTCTGTGATTACCTTGTTTCTAAGCAACTTCTGACAGCCCCCTGATCACATGGTTATCTATTGACTTGCATTTAAGCCAATTAGTGCTGTGAATCCACGGGCGTCGGCACAATGTTATGTATATGGCTCACATGAACTAGATTCCCCTGATGTGGAAAGCAAATACATAAGCATGTGATCATGGGGCTGTCTTTAGGGATTTGGAAACAGACTGAAACTTAGAGGTTTAAAGGTTATAAAGTATATTAATATAACCATGTTAGTTGTGCAAAGCCAACGGGTAGTAAAGGCATTATCTATCTTTTCAAACACTAACATTTTTTGTGTTGACTGTCCCTTTAATAAAGAAGTGCTGAACACACGGCAAAGCCCTGGCAAATGGTGTGACAGCACCGACCCCGAGTGTGCAGCTTTATCTCCAGCTAAAACCTCAGTATAAGCTCAGCGTGAAGAAACAACTGTGCCATGCAGAACTAGTGCACATGGGGAGCAGGGTAAGGGACGTGATAACACCAGTGGAAAAACTACCCACAATCACCTGTGGGTTCAGACAGAATGCTGTGTGATCACGTGTACCCTGTGTATATAAAATGCCAGCGTATCTTGCAGCAAGTGGCACAAAGACACGGAGACCACAGCTCATACAGTTTCACTTCTATATTATTCTGCTTTTGCTTCGATTACAAAATCCTTCCTTTGTTCCATAAAGTGTATAGCAGGTCCTGATGTTTTATAAAAAAATTGTAATTCCTTAAAGGGCCATACAAGTTGACATGACATGCTCTAATTCGTTACAGCATGTCATTTTAAGGCTACTACATGTTTAGCACACACAAAGGGGTTACATACACAGAAGTACCGCTTGGGACATGCAGAGCACTGCTGGCCCTGAGGATCCAATCAGCAGTTCTATTTATACTGCTCTGCGGTCCTGAGCAGTACTCCTATTTTGTGTTTAATCCCTTTATGGGGGTAAACACATAGCAGTGCAGGGTCGATTATGAACAAATCAATAAACGATACAGAAGAGATATTCATGATGGTGTGTTTCTCCTTTCTCAAGAAAGAAAAAAATATCCAATAGAAAAGCTACAAAGACATTTACGCTTCAAAAGTATTTGCCATATTTTAATTTAAATCTATTTAACAGGTCATTTTCAACAGAATATGAACTGAAAGCAAAAAGGGGGGAGAATCTATACATGTAACAAATATTTTTCATTGTAAATGTGGATAAAGAGTTAAACGCATTAGTACTATGTCACCAGCATTAAACAGCAAAGACAGAGCTGGACAGGGGGTGGTGTGGGACTTCCCAAGCGATAAATCCTCGCAAACACCCGACATGTTGGTAGCCACTGAGTACACAGCTCACAGTTTTACTACAGGATTAACCGTTTGGCTGCCCGTGGAGTTGCAAATGTGGTACTATATAAGAAATTCATAGATATTATGTGCAAGGGTGACAGCGAATTGCTTCAACTATTTTTAGAAGATCTAAAGAGGAATGATTTAGGCCTGAATTGAACACATTCATTTAATATGAAAACAATTCATTTTCTAGATATTGAGTTAACAATTGTAGATGGGCAAATACAGACCAAAGACATTCTTTAAACCAGTACTTGACAAATGTGTTTAAAAATTAGGAGCCAGTAAGAATATTTAGGAGCCAGGCATATTTTTAGGAGCCAGGCATATTTTTAGGAGCCAGGCATATTTTTAGGAGCCAGGCATATTTTTAGGAGCCAGACCGTTGGATTTGTATATAGACATATGGAGAATAAACCAAAAAGTTAGGAGCCAGGGGTAAAATTCTAGGAGCCAGTGGCTACCAGGCTCCTGGGTTTGTCGAGCCCTGCTTTAAACAAAATGATTCACAATGAACGCTCTCATTTGGACAGGTGGATAAACAACATTCCCAAGAGTCAGTTTATGTGAATCTGAGTGGGAGATTTTGAGAATCGGGCTAAAGTTCTAACAAATAGATTTTTAGCAAGGGGTTATAATGAAGGGAATGTTGAAAAAGCAGTAAGTTTAGTAAGAGATATGGACAGAATACAACTTATGACCTCTAAGAAAGAAGAGAGAGAAGGAAGATAATGAAAAATGTAATGAAGGACACAGATATATGAAGTCCTAAATAAACATTGGCACTTAAAACTGATATGAAACCCAATTTTTTTCTTTCATGATTCAGATAGAGCAGCAATTTTTGGTTCAGAACATAGGTAGCACTTGATGGTTGGTGGCTTAAAGGGACACTAAACCCAAACATTTTCTTTCATGATTCAGATAGAGAATATAATTTTAAACATTACAATTTACTTCTATTATTTAATTTTCTTCATTCTTTAGCTATCCTTTGTTGAAGAAATAGGCATGTATATGGGTGAGCCAATCAGCAGCTGCTGAGCCTATCTAGATATGCTTTTCATCAAAGTATAACAAGAGAATGAAGCAAATTAGATAATAGAAGTAAATTAGAAAGTTGTTTAAAATTACATGCTCTTTCTAAATAATGAAAGAAAAAATGTGGGTTTCATGTCCCTTTAACTACTAAAGACATGTGCACACTCCTGAGTTCTTATAAGCCTGCCTAGTTTTACTCTACAATAAAAGATACCAAGAGAACAAAGTAAATTTGATAACAGAAGTAAATTGGAAAGTTATTTTACTTATTTTAGTTTAAAAACATAATTTATGTAAGAACTTACCTGATAAATTCATTTCTTTCATATTAACAAGAGTCCATGAGCTAGTGACGTATGGGATATACATTCCTTCCAGGAGGGGCAAAGTTTCCCAAACCTTAAAATGCCTATAAATACACCCCTCACCACACCCACAAATCAGTTTAACGAATAGCCAAGAAGTGGGGTGATAAGAAAAAGTGCGAAGCATATAAAATAAGGAATTGGAATAATTGTGCTTTATACAAAAAAATCATAACCACCACAAAAAAGGGTGGGCCTCATGGACTCTTGTTAATATGAAAGAAATGAATTTATCAGGTAAGTTCTTACATAAATTATGTTTTCTTTCATGTAATTAACAAGAGTCCATGAGCTAGTGACGTATGGGATAATGACTACCCAAGATGTGGATCTTTCCACACAAGAGTCACTAGAGAGGGAGGGATAAAATAAAGACAGCCAATTCCTGCTGAAAATAATCCACACCCAAAATAAAGTTTAACAAAAAACATAAGCAGAAGATTCAAACTGAAACCGCTGCCTGAAGAACTTTTCTACCAAAAACTGCTTCAGAAGAAGAAAATACATCAAAATGGTAGAATTTAGTAAAAGTATGCAAAGAAGACCAAGTTGCTGCTTTGCAGATCTGGTCAACCGAAGCTTCATTCCTAAACGCCCAGGAAGTAGATACTGACCTAGTAGAATGAGCTGTAATTCTTTGAGGCGGAGTTTTACCCGACTCAACATAGGCAAGATGAATTAAAGATTTCAACCAAGATGCCAAAGAAATGGCAGAAGCTTTCTGGCCTTTCCTAGAACCGGAAAGGATAACAAATAGACTAGAAGTCTTACGGAAAGATTTCGTAGCTTCAACATAATATTTCAAAGCTCTAACAACATCCAAAGAATGCAATGATTTCTCCTTAGAATTCTTAGGATTAGGACATAATGAAGGAACCACAATTTCTCTACTAATGTTGTTGGAATTCACAACTTTAGGTAAAAATTCAAAAGAAGTTCGCAACACCGCCTTATCCTGATGAAAAATCAGAAAAGGAGACTCACATGAAAGAGCAGATAATTCAGAAACTCTTCTAGCAGAAGAGATAGCCAAAAGGAACAAAACTTTCCAAGAAAGTAATTTAATGTCCAATGAATGCATAGGTTCAAACGGAGGAGCTTGAAGAGCTCCCAGAACCAAATTCAAACTCCAAGGAGGAGAAATTGACTTAATGACAGGTTTTATACGAACCAAAGCTTGTACAAAACAATGAATATCAGGAAGAATAGCAATCTTTCTGTGAAAAAGAACAGAAAGAGCAGAGATTTGTCCTTTCAAAGAACTTGCGGACAAACCCTTATCCAAACCATCCTGAAGAAATTGTAAAATTCTCGGTATTCTAAAAGAATGCCAAGAAAAATGATGAGAAAGACACCAAGAAATATAAGTCTTCCAGACTCTATAATATATCTCTCGAGATACAGATTTACGAGCCTGTAACATAGTATTAATCACGGAGTCAGAGAAACCTCTATGACCAAGAATCAAGCGTTCAATCTCCATACCTTTAAATTTAAGGATTTCAGATCCGGATGGAAAAAAGGACCTTGTGACAGAAGGTCTGGTCTTAACGGAAGAGTCCATGGCTGGCAAGATGCCATCCGGACAAGATCCGCATACCAAAACCTGTGAGGCCATGCCGGAGCTATTAGCAGAACAAACGAGCATTCCCTCAGAATCTTGGAGATTACTCTTGGAAGAAGAACTAGAGGCGGAAAGATATAGGCAGGATGATACTTCCAAGGAAGTGATAATGCATCCACTGCCTCCGCCTGAGGATCCCGGGATCTGGACAGATACCTGGGAAGTTTCTTGTTTAGATGAGAGGCCATCAGATCTATCTCTGGGAGCCCCCACAATTGAACAATCTGAAGAAATACCTCTGGGTGAAGAGACCATTCGCCCGGATGCAACGTTTGGCGACTGAGATAATCCGCTTCCCAATTGTCTACACCTGGGATATGAACCGCAGAGATTAGACAGGAGCTGGATTCCGCCCAAACCAAAATTCGAGATACTTCTTTCATAGCCAGAGGACTGTGAGTCCCTCCTTGATGATTGATGTATGCCACAGTTGTGACATTGTCTGTCTGAAAACAAATGAACGATTCTCTCTTCAGAAGAGGCCAAAACTGAAGAGCTCTGAAAATTGCACGGAGTTCCAAAATATTGATCGGTAATCTCACCTCCTGAGATTCCCAAACTCCTTGTGCCGTCAGAGATCCCCACACAGCTCCCCAACCTGTGAGACTTGCATCTGTTGAAATTACAGTCCAGGTCGGAAGAACAAAAGAAGCCCCCTGAATTAAACGATGGTGATCTGTCCACCACGTTAGAGAGTGTCGAACAATCGGTTTTAAAGATATTAATTGAGATATCTTCGTGTAATCCCTGCACCATTGATTCAGCATACAGAGCTGAAGAGGTCGCATGTGAAAACGAGCAAAGGGGATCGCGTCCGATGCAGCAGTCATAAGACCTAGAATTTCCATGCATAAGGCTACCGAAGGGAATGATTGTGACTGAAGGTTTCGACAAGCTGTAATCAATTTTAGACGTCTCTTGTCTGTTAAAGACAGAGTCATGGACACTGAATCTATCTGGAAACCCAGAAAGGTTACCCTTGTTTGAGGAATCAAAGAACTTTTTAGTAAATTGATCCTCCAACCATGATCTTGAAGAAACAACACAAGTCGATTCGTATGAGACTCTGCTAAATGTAAAGACGGAGCAAGTACCAAGATATCGTCCAAATAAGGAAATACCACAATACCCTGTTCTTCTGATTACAGACAGAAGGGCACCGAGAATCTTTGTGAAAATTCTTGGAGCTGTAGCAAGGCCAAACGGTAGAGCCACAAATTGGTAATGCTTGTCTAGAAAAGAGAATCTCAGGAACTGATAATGATCTGGATGAATCGGAATATGCAGATATGCATCCTGTAAATCTATTGTGGACATATAATTCCCTTGCTGAACAAAAGGCAATATAGTCCTTACAGTTACCATCTTGAACGTTGGTATCCTTACATAGCGATTCAATAATTTTAGATCCAGAACTGGTCTGAAGGAATTCTCCTTCTTTGGTACAATGAAGAGATTTGAATAAAACCCCATCCCCTGTTCCGGAACTGGAACTGGCATAATTACTCCAGCCAACTCTAGATCTGAAACACAATTCAGAAATGCTTGAGCTTTCACTGGATTTACTGGGACATGGGAAAGAAAAAATCTCTTTGCAGGAGGTCTCATCTTGAAACCAATTCTGTACCCTTCTGAAACAATGTTCTGAATCCAAAGATTGTGAACAGAATTGATCCAAATTTCTTTGAAAAAACGTAACCTGCCCCCTACCAGCGGAACTGGAATGAGGGCCGTACCTTCATGTGAACTTAGAAGCAGGCTTTGCCTTTCTAGCAGGCTTGGATTTATTCCAGACTGGAGATGGTTTCCAAACTGAAACTGCTCCTGAGGACGAAGGATCAGGCTTTTGTTCTTTGTTGAAACGAAAGGATCGAAAACGATTGTTAGCCCTGTTTTTACCTTTAGACTTTTTATCCTGTGGTAAAAAAGTTCCTTTCCCACCAGTAACAGTTGAAATAATAGAATCCAACTGAGAACCAAATAATTTGTTTCCCTGGAAAGAAATGGAAAGTAGAGTTGATTTAGAAGCCATATCAGCATTCCAAGTCTTAAGCCATAAAGCTCTTCTGGCTAAGATAGCCAGAGACATAAATCTAACATCAACTCTAATAATATCAAAAATGGCATCACAGATGAAATTATTAGCATGCTGGAGAAGAATAATAATATCATGAGAATCACGATTTGTTACTTGTTGCGCTAGAGTTTCCAACCAAAAAGTTGAAGCTGCAGCAACATCAGCCAATGATATAGCAGGTCTAAGAAGATTACCTGAACATAGATAAGCTTTTCTTAGAAAAGATTCAATTTTTCTATCTAAAGGATCCTTAAACGAGGTACCATCTGATGTAGGAATGGTAGTACGTTTAGCAAGGGTAGAAATAGCCCCATCAACTTTAGGGATTTTGTCCCAAAATTCTAACCTGTCAGGCGGAACAGGATATAATTGCTTAAAACGTTTAGAAGGAGTAAATGAATTACCCAATCTATCCCATTCCTTAGCAATTACTGCAGAAATAGCATTAGGAACAGGAAAGACTTCTGGAATAACCGCAGGAGCTTTAAAAACCTTATCTAAACGTATAGAATTAGTATCAAGAGGACTAGAATCCTCTATTTCTAAAGCAATTAGTACTTCTTTAAGTAAAGAGCGAATAAATTCCATCTTAAATAAATATGAAGATTTATCAGCATCAATCTCTGAGACAGAATCCTCTGAACCAGAAGAGTCCAAAGAATCAGAATGATGGTGTTCATTTAAAAATTCATCTGTAGAAAGAGAAGATTTAAAAGACTTTTTACGTTTACTAGAAGGAGAAATAACAGACAAAGCCTTCTTTATGGATTCAGAAACAAAATCTCTTATGTTATCAGGAACATTCTGCACCTTAGATGTTGAGGGAACTGCAACAGGCAATGGTACATCACTAAAGGAAATATTATCTGCATTAACAAGTTTGTCATGACATTTAATACAAACAACAGCTGGAGGAATAGCTACCAAAAGTTTACAGCAGATACACTTAGCTTTGGTAGATCCAGCAGGCAGAGGTTTTCCTGTAGTATCTTCTGGCTCAGATGCAACGTGAGACATCTTGCAATATGTAAGAGAAAAAACAACATATAAAGCAAAATAGATCAAATTCCTTATAAGACAGTTTCAGGAATGGGAAAAAAATGCCAAACATCAAGCTTCTAGCAACCAGAAGCAAATGAAAAATGAGACTGAAATAATGTGGAGACAAAAGCGACGCCCATATTTTTTGGCGCCAAAAAAGACGCCCACATTATTTGGCGCCTAAATGCTTTTTGCGCCAAAAATGACGCAACATCCGGAACGCCGACATTTTTGGCGCAAAATAACGTCAAAAAATGACGCAACTTCCGGCGACACGTATGACGCCGGAAACGGAAATGAATTTTTGCGCCAAAAAAGTCCGCGCCAAAAATGACGCAATAAAATGAAGCATTTTCAGCCCCCGCGAGCCTAACAGCCCACAGGGAAAAAGTCAAATTTTTGAGGTAAGAAAAAATATGATAATTAAAGCATAATCCCAAATATGAAACTGACTGTCTGGAAATAAGGAAAGTTGAACATTCTGAGTCAAGGCAAATAAATGTTTGAATACATATATTTAGAACTTTATAAATAAAGTGCCCAACCATAGCTTAGAGTGTCACAGAAAATAAGACTTACTTACCCCAGGACACTCATCTACATGTTTGTAGAAAGCCAAACCAGTACTGAAACGAGAATCAGTAGAGGAAATGGTAAATATAAGAGTATATCGTCGATCTGAAAAGGGAGGTAAGAGATGAATCTCTACGACCGATAACAGAGAACCTTATGAAATAGACCCCGTAGAAGGAGATCACTGCATTCAATAGGCAATACTCTCCTCACATCCCTCTGACATTCACTGCACGCTGAGAGGAAAACCGGGCTCCAACTTGCTGCGGAGCGCATATCAACGTAGAATCTAGCACAAACTTACTTCACCACCTCCCTTGGAGGCAAAGTTTGTAAAACTGATTTGTGGGTGTGGTGAGGGGTGTATTTATAGGCATTTTAAGGTTTGGGAAACTTTGCCCCTCCTGGAAGGAATGTATATCCCATACGTCACTAGCTCATGGACTCTTGTTAATTACATGAAAGAAATTGTATGTTCTATCCAAATCATGAAAAACATTTTTGGGGTTTCCTTTAAACAACCTTTGCTGATACAGCAGCACTGCACTACTGACAGGAAGCTGAACACATCTAGTTAGCCAATCACAAGAGACAAATGAGTGCAGGCACCAATCCCACTAGTGGCAATGAATAAGAGTAGAACATGCATTTGCTGCTGGATCATACAAAGTATAGACCTTTGCTGCATTTCATTCACATTACAATTTTGCAGACTTGGCATGGTTAAAACACAAAATTCCCCCAAACTCAAGAGGCCTGTGTATTAAAGCCAGTCAAGGAAATAATCAACTGGAGGTCAGGCATGAGTGGGGCGCTGGGGGTATACCGGAGGGTACAGCCTAATCTCAGACACATGCTCTGCATTAACCATAAAATCCTACTGCACTGGAGGGGGGCGAGCCCTGGAACAGATAATGTGATTAATATAAATGGAGTCGACTGGATACTACGGATTTCCTTGCCTTTCTGCTTTGATGTTCATCAGATTATAAACAGAAAACTACCCAGGTCACCAGCATCAGTGGGATCGTGTTGTGTATTTGGCACATGTGACCGTTTTCTACAAATAAAGGAAGTGTAGAAGCTGGATTTACAACAAGAGATGTAAAAACAAATGGAGCTTACAATCATTAGTGTCACACACCGAAGTTGCACGTAGAAAAAACCCACAAAACTGAAATGTACATCAGCATTTTTGCTCTGCACATAAGACGTGTATATTCAGCCGTTTTGTTCACTGTTAAATGCAGAAGCTGCTTTCAGTATTTGCTCTTTTCGAAGCCCAATATCCTCTTGTGCACGTGAAACACACTAACATCAGAATTTGTACCGAAAGCAGCCTCCGACTGCTGCATTCAGTAGTGAATGAAACCGCATACACATATTAGCAAAAATGCTTCTAGTGAAAGTCATTACTGCCTCACAGAGCTTTTACTGTGCACGCGGTGCATGAGTAGTGTATTTAGATATGCACCAGCACATTAAACAGCATGTCTGGTCAGAGAGACTGGGGCCCTTTATCATGCAAAGTGAGTCATTGCCAACAATATAAGAGCTGATATACTGTGCCAAACTGGTGCACAGAGCATATCCAGATACAATACACATGGCCGTGCACAGTAATAGCTCTGACTAGAACAGTAATAGCTTTTACTAGAAGCATTTTTGCCAATGAACACGTAATGGTAAAATGCTTCTATCTCCAACTATAATACACATTTAATTCCCTTTTGGTTAAAGTGCTCATGTGAAGTCACATTATTATCCTTGGGGTGCTGAGGAGAAAAACGCAGATGTAAAAGTACAGGGGACTAAATGTTGAGTTTAATGTCCCTTTAAAGTTTTGACTCCCAGAGAGAGTTGCACAAAAGGGTAATGTGCCCGGTTTATTTGCAATGTGCACTCAAGGCCGAGCAGCTCCTATTGTACTGCAGTGAGATGGGGGAAGCCAGAAGAATTCACACAAGGTCTGTACTATCCCTCCCACAATCACTGTTGGCTGCAGTCCATGCTCCCTGGCACACAAAAAACAGAATTTATGTTTACCTGATAAATTACTTTCTCCAACGGTGTGTCCGGTCCACGGCGTCATCCTTACTTGTGGGATATTCTCTTCCCCAACAGGAAATGGCAAAGAGCCCAGCAAAGCTGGTCACATGATCCCTCCTAGGCTCCGCCTACCCCAGTCATTCGACCGACGTTAAGGAGGAATATTTGCATAGGAGAAACCATATGGTACCGTGGTGACTGTAGTTAAAGAAAATAAATTATCAGACCTGATTAAAAAAACCAGGGCGGGCCGTGGACCGGACACACCGTTGGAGAAAGTAATTTATCAGGTAAACATAAATTCTGTTTTCTCCAACATAGGTGTGTCCGGTCCACGGCGTCATCCTTACTTGTGGGAACCAATACCAAAGCTTTAGGACACGGATGAAGGGAGGGAGCAAATCAGGTCACCTAAATGGAAGGCACCACGGCTTGCAAAACCTTTCTCCCAAAAATAGCCTCAGAAGAAGCAAAAGTATCAAACTTGTAAAATTTGGTAAAAGTGTGCAGTGAAGACCAAGTCGCTGCCCTACATATCTGATCAACAGAAGCCTCGTTCTTGAAGGCCCAAGTGGAAGCCACAGCCCTAGTGGAATGAGCTGTGATTCTTTCGGGAGGCTGCCGTCCGGCAGTCTCGTAAGCCAATCTGATGATGCTTTTAATCCAAAAAGAGAGAGAGGTAGAAGTTGCTTTTTGACCTCTCCTTTTACCGGAATAAACAACAAACAAGGAAGATGTTTGTCTAAAATCCTTTGTAGCATCCAAATAGAATTTTAGAGCGCGAACAACATCCAAATTGTGCAACAAACGTTCCTTCTTTGAAACTGGTTTCGGACACAGAGAAGGTACGATAATCTCCTGGTTAATGTTTTTGTTAGAAACAACTTTTGGAAGAAAACCAGGTTTAGTACGTAAAACCACCTTATCTGCATGGAACACCAGATAAGGAGGAGAACACTGCAGAGCAGATAATTCTGAAACTCTTCTGGCAGAAGAAATTGCAACTAAAAACAAAACTTTCCAAGATAATAACTTAATATCAACGGAATGCAAGGGTTCAAACGGAACCCCCTGAAGAACTGAAAGAACTAAATTGAGACTCCAAGGAGGAGTCAAAGGTTTGTAAACAGGCTTGATTCTAACCAGAGCCTGAACAAAGGCTTGAACATCTGGCACAGCAGCCAGTTTTTTGTGAAGTAACACCGACAAGGCAGAAATCTGTCCCTTCAGGGAACTTGCAGATAATCCCTTTTCCAATCCTTCTTGAAGGAAGAATAGAATCCTAGGAATCTTAACCTTGTCCCAAGGGAATCCTTTAGATTCACACCAACAGATATATTTTTTCCAAATTTTATGGTAAATCTTTCTAGTTACAGGCTTTCTGGCCTGAACAAGAGTATCGATAACAGAATCTGAGAACCCTCGCTTCGATAAAATCAAGCGTTCAATCTCCAAGCAGTCAGCTGGAGTGAAACCAGATTCGAATGTTCGAACGGACCCTGAACAAGCAGGTCTCGTCTCAAAGGTAGCTTCCAAGGTGGAGCCGATGACATATTCACCAGATCTGCATACCAAGTCCTGCGTGGCCACGCAGGAGCTATCAAGATCACCGACGCCCTCTCCTGATTGATCCTGGCTACCAGCCTGGGGATGAGAGGAAACGGCGGGAACACATAAGCTAGTTTGAAGGTCCAAGGTGCTACTAGTGCATCCACTAGAGCCGCCTTGGGATCCCTGGATCTGGACCCGTAGCAAGGAACTTTGAAGTTCTGACGAGAGGCCATCAGATCCATGTCTGGAATGCCCCACAGCTGAGTGACTTGGGCAAAGATTTCCGGATGGAGTTCCCACTCCCCCGGATGCAATGTCTGACGACTCAGAAAATCCGCTTCCCAATTTTCCACTCCTGGGATGTGGATAGCAGACAGGTGGCAGGAGTGAGACTCCGCCCATAGAATGATTTTGGTCACTTCTTCCATCGCTAGGGAACTCCTTGTTCCCCCCTGATGGTTGATGTACGCAACAGTTGTCATGTTGTCTGATTGAAACCGTATGAACTTGGCCCTCGCTAGCTGAGGCCAAGCCTTGAGAGCATTGAATATCGCTCTCAGTTCCAGAATATTTAATCGGTAGAAGAGATTCTTCCCGAGACCAAAGACCCTGAGCTTTCAGGGCTCCCCAGACCGCGCCCCAGCCCATCAGACTGGCGTCGGTCGTGACAATGACCCACTCTGGTCTGCGGAATGTCATCCCTTGTGACAGGTTGTCCAGGGACAGCCACCAACGGAGTGAGTCTCTGGTCCTCTGATTTACTTGTATCTTCGGAGACAAGTCTGTATAGTCCCCATTCCACTGACTGAGCATGCACAGTTGTAATGGTCTTAGATGAATGCGCGCAAAAGGAACTATGTCCATTGCCGCTACCATCAACCCGATCACTTCCATGCACTGAGCTATGGAAGGAAGAGGAACGGAATGAAGTATCCGACAAGAGTCTAGAAGTTTTGTTTTTCTGGCCTCTGTCAGAAAAATCCTCATTTCTAAGGAGTCTATTATTGTTCCCAAGAAGGGAACCCTTGTTGACGGGGATAGAGAACTCTTTTCCACGTTCACTTTCCATCCGTGAGATCTGAGAAAGGCCAGGACAATGTCTGTGTGAGCCTTTGCTTGAGGAAGGGACGACGCTTGAATCAGAATGTCGTCCAAGTAAGGTACTACAGCAATGCCCCTTGGTCTTAGCACAGCTAGAAGGGACCCTAGTACTTTTGTGAAAATCCTTGGAGCAGTGGCTAATCCGAAAGGAAGCGCCACGAACTGGTAATGTTTGTCCAGGAATGCGAACCTTAGGAACCGATGATGTTCCTTGTGGATAGGAATATGTAGATACGCATCCTTTAAATCCACCGTGGTCATGAATTGACCTTCCTGGATGGAAGGAAGAATAGTTCGAATGGTTTCCATCTTGAACGATGGAACCTTGAGAAACTTGTTTAAGATCTTGAGATCTAAGATTGGTCTGAACGTTCCCTCTTTTTTGGGAACTATGAACAGATTGGAGTAGAACCCCATCCCTTGTTCTCTTAATGGAACAGGATGAATCACTCCCATTTTTAACAGGTCTTCTACACAATGTAAGAATGCCTGTCTTTTTATGTGGTCTGAAGACAACTGAGACCTGTGGAACCTCCCCCTTAGGGGAAGTCCCTTGAATTCCAGAAGATAACCTTGGGAGACTATTTCTAGCGCCCAAGGATCCAGAACATCTCTTGCCCAAGCCTGAGCGAAGAGAGAGAGTCTGCCCCCCACCAGATCCGGTCCCGGATCGGGGGCCAACATTTCATGCTGTCTTGGTAGCAGTGGCAGGTTTCTTGGCCTGCTTTCCCTTGTTCCAGCCTTGCATTGGTCTCCAAGCTGGCTTGGCTTGAGAAGTATTACCCTCTTGCTTAGAGGACGTAGCACCTTGGGCTGGTCCGTTTCTACGAAAGGGACGAAAATTAGGTTTATTTTTTGCCTTGAAAGGCCGATCCTGAGGAAGGGCGTGGCCCTTACCCCCAGTGATATCAGAGATAATCTCTTTCAAGTCAGGGCCAAACAGCGTTTTCCCCTTGAAAGGAATGTTAAGTAGCTTGTTCTTGGAAGACGCATCAGCCGACCAAGATTTCAACCAAAGCGCTCTGCGCGCCACAATAGCAAACCCAGAATTCTTAGCCGCTAACCTAGCCAATTGCAAAGTGGCGTCTAGGGTGAAAGAATTAGCCAATTTGAGAGCATTGATTCTGTCCATAATCTCCTCAAAAGGAGGAGACTCACTATCGACCGCCTTTATCAGATCATCGAACCAGAAACATTCGGCTGTAGCGACAGGGACAATGCATGAAATTGGTTGTAGAAGGTAACCTTGCTGAACAAACATCTTTTTAAGCAAACCTTCTAATTTTTTATCCATAGGATCTTTGAAAGCACAACTATCCTCTATGGGTATAGTGGTGCGTTTGTTTAAAGTGGAAACCGCTCCCTCGACCTTGGGGACTGTCTGCCATAAGTCCTTTCTGGGGTCGACCATAGGAAACAATTTTTTAAATATGGGGGGAGGGACGAAAGGAATACCGGGCCTTTCCCATTCCTTGTTAACAATGTCCGCCACCCGCTTGGGTATAGGAAAAGCTTCTGGGAGCCCCGGCACCTCTAGGAACTTGTCCATTTTACATAGTTTCTCTGGGATGACCAACTTGTCACAATCATCCAAAGTGGATAATACCTCCTTAAGCAGAATGCGGAGATGTTCCAACTTAAATTTAAATGCAATCACATCAGGTTCAGCCTGTTGAGAAATGTTCCCTGAATCAGTAATTTCTCCCTCAGACAAAACCTCCCTGGCCCCATCAGACTGGGTTAGGGGCCCTTCGGAAATATTATTATCAGCGTCGTCATGCTCTTCAGTATCTAAAGCAGAGCAGCCGCGCTTACGCTGATAAGTGTTCATTTTGGCTAAAATGTTTTTGACAGAATTATCCATTACAGCCGTTAATTGTTGCATAGTAAGGAGTATTGGCGCGCTAGATGTACTAGGGGCCTCCTGAGTGGGCAAGACTCATGTAGACGAAGGAGGGAATGATGCAGTACCATGCTTACTCCCCTCACTTGAGGAATCATCTTGGGCATCATTGTCATTATCACATAAATCACATTTATTTAAATGAATAGGAATTCTGGCTTCCCCCCATTCAGAACACAGTCTATCTGGTAGTTCAGACATGTTAAACAGGCATAAACTTGATAACAAAGTACAAAAAACGTTTTAAAATAAAACCGTTACTGTCACTTTAAATTTTAAACTGAACACACTTTATTACTGCAATAGCGAAAAAACATGAAGGAATTGTTCAAAATTCACCAAATTTTCACCACAGTGTCTTAAAGCCTTAAAAGTATTGCACACCAAATTTGGAAGCTTTAACCCTTAAAATAACGGAACCGGAGCCGTTTTGAACTTTAACCCCTTTACAGTCCCTGGTATCTGCTTTGCTGAGACCCAACCAAGCCCAAAGGGGAATACGATACCAAATGACGCCTTCAGAAAGTCTTTTCTAAGTATCAGAGCTCCTCTCACATGCGACTGCATGCCATGCCTCTCAAAAACAAGTGCGCAACACCGGCGCGAAAATGAGGCTCTGCTTATGCTTTGGGAAAGCCCCTAAAGAATAAGGTGTCTAATACAGTGCCTGCCGATATTATTATATCAAAATACCCAGATAAAATGATTCCTCAAGGCTAAATATGTGTTAATAATGAATCGATTTAGCCCAGAAAAAGTCTACAGTCTTAATAAGCCCTTGTGAAGCCCTTATTTACTTGCTGAATAAACATGGCTTACCGGATCCCATAGGGAAAATGACAGCTTCCAGCATTACATCGTCTTGTTAGAATGTGTCATACCTCAAGCAGCAAGAGACTGCACACTGTTCCCCCAACTGAAGTTAATTGCTCTCAACAGTCCTGTGTGGAACAGCCATGGATTTTAGTGACGGTTGCTAAAATCATTTTCCTCATACAAACAGAAATCTTCATCTCTTTTCTGTTTCTGAGTAAATAGTACATACCAGCACTATTTCAAAATAACAAACTCTTGATTGAATAATAAAAACTACAGTTAAACACTAAAAAACTCTAAGCCATCTCCGTGGAGATGTTGCCTGTACAACGGCAAAGAGAATGACTGGGGTAGGCGGAGCCTAGGAGGGATCATGTGACCAGCTTTGCTGGGCTCTTTGCCATTTCCTGTTGGGGAAGAGAATATCCCACAAGTAAGGATGACGCCGTGGACCGGACACACCTATGTTGGAGAAACTTCTATGAGCAGAGAGGTAACTGAAGTTCTAGGGCAGCTTTACAAATTAGATTGTAAAGAAAAAAGGCAGAACCAGCTGGTATCATGGGGATATCCCTCATTTACCCAGTGACCATCTCTTTATACAGGAACCATATCAGACTGAGGGACTGTGCTTGAGGTGTACAGAGATTTCCCATATCGCATGCCCACTGCATGAATTCAGGGCTTATACAGAGCTTCCTCTATAGAGATACAGGAGGATAACACTACACCAAAGGAAACTGCATTGCAATTCAAAATATGTTATTGAAGCAGTCAATCTTAAATATTAAAGGGAAATTATTCAATATTGTGTTGCATCTAAAAGGAAGAGCAAATATTTTTCCATTCGGTTTGTGGAAATGTGTCAGTAGTTTGTTTATTGCTCTGTTACACACACAATAGAAGTTCATATCCAATTTTATTTTGCAATTGAGCTTCAGGACAATAAAGAGTTTGGACAGTGATAACCAGGATGCAGACATTCGTTTAATAATCAGCTAGAACTGTACACGGTGCCCTGATGCAGCCAAACTATCTGCAAACTGTGTTTAACTGGTAACCATTAGACTCATTCTGATGATTAACACATAACGTAATGTTAGTTTTTTATATGAAAATGCACAAGACACACATATTTGAAGCATACAGCAGTGAATTTAAAATGTAATTACACACATTTTGCAATAACCTTATACAGCACTAGAATGACAACCTGCCGGTGTTCTGGCAAGAGGGCGAACTTTGGAAAAGAGCGAACCATGTCACTTCCTGTGACGTTTCATCAGCTGTTTCACACATTTTGTACCTAATGCCCATGCATGCCAGCGTCATCACATACCTGGCCGCATACGTCACTGCTAAAATATTTAGAGCTGTGAAATTAAAGGGACACTGAACCCAAATTTTTTCTTTTGTAATTCAGAAAGAGCATGCAATTTTAAGCAACTTTCTAATTTACTCCTATTATCAATTTTTCTTCGTTCTCTTGCTATCATTATTTGAAAAAGAAGGCATCTAGGCTTTTTTTGTTTCAGTACTCTGGACAGCACTTTTTTATTGGTGGATGAATTTATCCACCAATCAGCAAGGAAAACCCAGGTTGTTCACCAAAAATGGGCCGGCATCTAAACTTACATTCTTGCATTTCAAATAAAGATACCAAGAGAATGAAGAAAATTTGATAATAGGAGTAAATTAGAAAGTTGCTTAAAATTTCATGCTCAATCTGAATCACAAAAGAAATTTTTTGGGTACAGTGCCCCTTTAAGGAACCCTTTCTAGAGCGCATGCGTGGGATTTTGTATCACAAATGGTGCGCTCATGGAAAACAGAATTTATGCTTACCTGATAAATTACTTTCTCCAACGGTGTGTCCGGTCCACGGCGTCATCCTTACTTGTGGGAATATCTCTTCCCCAACAGGAAATGGCAAAGAGTCCCAGCAAAGCTGGCCATATAGTCCCTCCTAGGCTCCGCCCACCCCAGTCATTCGACCGACGGACAGGAGGAAAAATATAGGAGAAACCATATGGTACCGTGGTGACTGTAGTTAGAGAAAATAATTCATCAGACCTGATTAAAAACCAGGGCGGGCCGTGGACCGGACACACCGTTGGAGAAAGTAATTTATCAGGTAAGCATAAATTCTGTTTTCTCCAACATTGGTGTGTCCGGTCCACGGCGTCATCCTTACTTGTGGGAACCAATACCAAAGCTTTAGGAAAGGATGAAGGGAGGGAGCAAATCAGGTTACCTAAACGGAAGGCACCACGGCTTGCAAAACCTCTCTCCCAAAAATAGCCTCAGAAGAAGCAAAAGTATCAAATTTGTAAAATTTGCCAAAAGTGTGCAGTGAAGACCAAGTCGCTGCCTTACATATCTGATCAACAGAAGCCTCGTTCTTGAAGGCCCATGTGGAAGCCACAGCCCTAGTGGAGTGAGCTGTGATTCTTTCAGGAGGCTGCCGTCCGGCAGTCTCATAAGCCAATCGGATGATGCTTTTAAGCCAAAAGGAAAGAGAGGTAGAAGTTGCTTTTTGACCTCTCCTTTTACCAGAATAAACGACAAACAGAGAAGATGTTTTTCTAAACTCTTTTGTAGCTGCAAAGTAGAATTTTAGAGCACGGACTACATCTAAATTGTGTAGCAAACGTTCCTTCTTTGAAACTGGATTCGGACACAAAGAAGGTGCAACTATCTCCTGGTTAATATTCTTGTTGGAAACAACCTTATCTGAATGGAACACCAGATAGGGCGGAGTACACTGCAGAGCAGATAACTCTGAAACTCTTCTAGCAGAAGAAATAGCAACCAAAAAGAAAACTTTCCAAGATAATAACTTAATATCTATGGAATGTAGAGGTTCAAACGGAACCCCTTGAAGAACTGAAAGAACTAGATTTAGACTCCAGGGAGGAGTCAAAGGTCTGTAAACAGGCTTGATTCTAACCAGAGCCTGAACAAATGCTTGAACATCTGGCACAGCTGCCAGTCGTTTGTGAAGTAAGACAGATAAAGCAGAAATCTGTCCTTTTAGAGAACTCGCAGATAATCCTTTATTCCAACCTTCCTGCAGAAAGGAAAGAATCTTAGGAATTTTTATCTTATTCCATGGGAATCCCTTGGATTCACACCAACAGATATATCTTTTCCATATTTTATGGTAAATCTTTCTAGTCACTGGTTTTCTGGCCTGAACCAGAGTATCTATCACAGAATCTGAAAACCCACGCTTTGATAGAATCAAGCGTTCAATCTCTAAGCCGTCAGCTGGAGGAAGACCAGATTTGGATGTTCGAATGGACCCTGAACAAGAAGGTCCTGTCTCAAAGGTAGCTTCCATGGTGGAACCGATGACATATTCACCAGGTCTGCATACCAAGTCCTGCGTGGCCACGCAGGAGCTATCAAGATCACCGAGGCCCTCTCCTGTTTGATCCTGGCTACCAGCCTGGGAATGAGAGGAAACGGTGGAAACACATAAGCTAGGTTGAAGGTCCAAGGTGCTACTAGTGCATCCACTAGAGTCGCCTTGGGATCCCTGGATCTGGACCCGTAGCAAGGAACCTTGAAGTTCTGACGAGACGCCATCAGATCCATGTCTGGAATGCCCCATAATTGAGTCAACTGGGCAAAGATCTCCGGGTGGAGTTCCCACTCCCCCGGATGGAATGTCTGACGACTCAGATAATCCGCTTCCCAGTTTTCTACACCTGGGATGTGGATCGCAGATAGATGGCAGGAGTGATCCTCCGCCCATTGTATTATTTTGGTCACTTCTTTCATCGCTAAGGAACTCCTTGTTCCCCCCTGATGATTGATATATGCAACAGTCGTCATGTTGTCTGATTGGAATCTTATGAATCTGGCCTTTGCAAGCTGAGGCCAAGCCCTGAGAGCATTGAATGTCGCTCTTAGTTCCAGAATGTTTATCGGGAGAAGAGACTCTTCCCGAGACCATAGTCCCTGAGCTTTCAGGGGTTCCCAGACCGCGCCCCAGCCCACTAGGCTGGCATCGGTCGTGACAATGACCCACTCTGGTCTGCGGAAGCTCATTCCCTGGGATAGATGGTCCAGGGTCAGCCACCAACGGAGTGAATCTCTGGTCTTCTGATCTACTTGAATCACTGGAGACAAGTCTGTATAGTCCCCATTCCACTGTTTGAGCATGCACAGTTGTAATGGTCTTAGATGAATTTGCGCAAAAGGAACTATGTCCATTGCTGCAACCATCAACCCTACTACTTCCATGCACTGAGCTACGGAAGGACGTGGAACAGAGTGAAGAACTTGACAAGCGCTTAGAAGTTTTGACTTTCTGACATCTGTCAGAAAAATCCTCATTTCTAAGGAATCTATTATTGTTCCCAAAAAGGGAACTCTTGTTGACGGAGACAGAGAACTCTTTTCTATGTTCACCTTCCATCCGTGAGATCTGAGAAAGGCCAGAACGATGTCTGTATGAGCCTTTGCTTTTGAAAGGGACGACGCTTGTATTAGAATGTCGTCCAAGTACGGTACTACTGCAATGCCCCTCGGTCTTAAAACCGCTAGAAGGGACCCGAGTACCTTTGTGAAAATCCTTGGAGCAGTGGCTAACCCGAATGGGAGGGCCACAAACTGGTAATGTTTGTCCAGAAAGGCGAACCTTAGGAACTGATGATGTTCTTTGTGGATAGGAATATGTAGGTACGCATCCTTTATGTCCACGGTAGTCATAAATCGACCTTCCTGGATAGTGGGTAGAATCGTTCGAATGGTTTCCATTTTGAACGATGGTACCCTGAGAAATTTGTTTAGGATCTTTAAATCCAGAATTGGTCTGAAGGTTCCCTCTTTTTTGGGAACTACGAACAGATTTGAGTAAAATCCCATTCCTTGTTCCGTCCTTGGAACAGGGTGTATTACTCCCATCTTTAACAGGTCTTCTACACAATGTAAGAACGCCTGTCTCTTTATTTGGTTTAAGGATAAGTGAGACATGTGGAACCTTCCCCTTGGGGGTAGTTCCCTGAATTCCAGAAGATAACCCTGAGAAACTATTTCTAGTGCCCAGGGATCCTGAACATCTCTTGCCCAAGCCTGAGCAAAGAGAGAGAGTCTGCCCCCTACTAGATCCGGTCCCGGATCGGGGGCTACTCCTTCATGCTGTTTTGTTAGCAGCAGCAGGCTTTTCGGCCTGCTTACCCTTGTTCCAGCCTTGCATAGGTTTCCAGGCTGGTTTAGGCTGTGAGGCATTACCCTCTTGCTTAGAGGATGCAGAATTAGAGGCCGGTCCGTTCCTGAAATTGCGAAAGGAACGAAAATTAAGACTTATTCTTGGCCTTGAAAGGCCTATCTTGTGGAAGGGCGTGGCCCTTTCCCCCAGTGATGTCTGAGATAATCTCTTTCAATTCTGGCCCAAAGAGAGTTTTACCTTTGAAAGGGATGTTAAGCAATTTTGTCTTGGATGACCAAGACTTAAGCCAAAGCGCTCTGCGCGCCACAATTGCAAACCCTGAATTTTTCGCCGCTAATCTAGCTAATTGCAAAGCGGCATCCAAAATAAAGGAGTTAGCCAACTTAAGTGCGTGAACTCTGTCCATAACCTCCTCATATGGAGTCTCTCTACTGAGCGACTTTTCTAGTTCCTCGAACCAGAACCACGCTGCTGTAGTGACAGGAACAATGCACGAAATGGGTTGTAGGAGGTAACCTTGCTGTACAAAAATCTTTTTAAGCAAACCTTCTAATTTTTTATCCATAGGATCTTTGAAAGCACAACTATCCTCGATAGGAATAGTAGTTCGCTTGTTTAGAGTAGAAACTGCCCCCTCGACCTTAGGGACTGTCTGCCATAAGTCCTTTCTGGGGTCGACCATAGGAAATAATTTCTTAAATATAGGGGGGGGAACAAAAGGTATGCCGGGCTTCTCCCACTCCTTATTCACTATGTCCACCACCCGCTTGGGTATAGGAAAAGCGTCGGGGTGCACCGGAACCTCTAGAAACTTGTCCATCTTGCATAATTTCTCTGGAATGACCAAGTTGTCACAATCATCCAGAGTAGATAACACCTCCTTAAGCAGTGCGCGGAGATGTTCTAATTTAAATTTAAATGTCACAACATCAGGTTCAGCTTGTTGAGAAAGTTTTCCTGAATCTGAAATTTCCCCATCTGACAAAACCTCCCTCATGGCCACTTCAGATTGGTGTGAGGGTATGACAGAACAATTATCATCAGCGCCCTCCTGCTCTTCAGTGTTTAAAACAGAGCAATCGCGCTTTCTCTGATATGCAGGCATTTTGGATAAAATATTTGCTATGGAGTTATCCATTACAGCCGTCAATTGTTGCATGGTAATAAGCATTGGCGCGCTAGATGTACTAGGGGCCTCCTGCGTGGGCAAAACTGGTGTAGACACAGTAGGAGATGATGTAGTATCATGTCTACTCCCCTCATCTGAGGAATCATCTTGGGCAATTTCATTATCTGTGGCAGTACTGTCCTTACTTTGTTTGGACACTATGGCACAATTATCACACAATTTTGAATGGGGAGACACATTGGCTTTCATACATATAGAACATAGCTTATCCGAAGGCACAGACATGTTAAACAGGCTTAAACTTGTCAATAAAGCACAAAAACCGTTTTAAAACAAAACCGTTACTGTCACTTTAAATTTTAAACAGAGTACACTTTATTACTGAATATGTGAAAAAGTATGAAGGAATAGTTCAAAATTTACCAAAATTTCACCACAGTGTCTTAAAGCATTAAAAGTATTGCATACCAATTTTCAGAGCTTTAACCCTTAAAATAACGGAACCGGAGCCGTTTACAAAATTAACCCCTATACAGTCCCAGCTACAGTCTTTGCTGTGACCTAACCAAGCCCAGAGGGGAATACGATACCAAATGACGCCTTCTAGAAACTTTTCCAACTATTTTCAGGTCCTCACACATGCATCTGCATGTCTTGCTCTCAAAAACAACTGCGCAATAATGGCGCAAAAATGAGGCTCAGCCTACAACTGGGAAGGCCCTTCCTGACTGGAAAAGGTGTCTAACATAGTGCCTGACGTTAAAAAACGTTCCCCAAGTTTATAAGTGTGAATTATCAGCATTAACATGTATAAAATGTCCAAATAAAGCAATCGATTTAGCCCATAAAAGTGTCTACCAGTTTTATAGCCCATATTAAGCCCTTTATTCTGTTTGAAACTAAGAAAATGGCTTACCGGTCCCCATGAGGGGAAATGACAGCCTTCCAGCATTACACAGTCTTGTTAGAAATATGGCTAGTCATACCTTAAGCAGAAAAGTCTGCTAACTGTTTCCCCCAACTGAAGTTACCTCATCTCAACTGTCCTATGTGGAAACAGCAATCGATTTTAGTTACTGTCTGCTAAAATCATCTTCCTCTCACAAACCGAAATCTTCATCATTTTCTGTTTCAGAGTAAATAGTACATACCAGCACTATTTTAAAATAACAAACTCTTGATAGAAGAATAAAAAAACTACATTTAAACACCACATACTCTTAACCATCTCCGTGGAGATGTTGCCTGTGCAACGGCAAAGAGAATGACTGGGGTGGGCGGAGCCTAGGAGGGACTATATGGCCAGCTTTGCTGGGACTCTTTGCCATTTCCTGTTGGGGAAGAGATATTCCCACAAGTAAGGATGACGCCGTGGACCGGACACACCAATGTTGGAGAAAGCTGTTTATTAGGCTCCTCGGCAATATTCGGAACTCCGCACCCCACTGCAACTACTCCCATTACTACTACTACTGTAAAGCTGAGTCTCCGTGCTTGTGCATGAGAAACAGCCCCCACCGCCACTCGGCTATAGCCACTGCTTCTTCTGATGAATTGGAGATGCAATGAAAGATAATGACATTGAACGGAGCCTGTGAAAAGTGGCGGGGGGGGCTGTTTCCCATGCACAAGCACAGAGACTCAGCTTTACAGTAGTAGTAGTAGTAGAGGTAGTAATGGGAGAAGTTGCAGTGGGGGGCGGAGTTCCGAATATTGCTGAGGAGCCTAATAAACAGCTTTCCTTGAGCGCACCATTTGTGATACAAAATCCCACGCATGCGCTCTAGAAAGGGTTCCTGAATTTCACAGCTCTAAATATTTTAGCAGTGACGTATGCGGCCAGGTATGTGATGACGCTGGCACGCATGCGCATTAGGTACAAGATGTGTGAAACAGCTGATGCCGCTGGGGAAGCTTCACCTCAAGACAATCACCCTAATAAAGCAGAAACTTTACATTTAAATACAGGTCTGGATGACAGGAGTCACCCACAACAGGGAGGAACTGGTTTAACATTTTTATTTCTTTTTTTAGGAGCCAGAGAATCATTTTATATAGGTACAGTGTATATTATGTATGAAGAATATCCAAGGACCAGAACCTGACAAGGCTCACCTATGACTGTCTCTCCTCAAAGAATTAATACATTAAAGGGACACTGAACCCAAAATTTTTCTTTTGTGATTCAGATAGAGCATTCAATTTTAAGCAACTTTCTAATTTACTTCTATTAACATTTTTTCTTCGTTCTCTTGCTATCTTTATATGAAAAAGGCATCCAAGCTTTTTTTTCTTGGTTCAGGACTCTGGACAGCAGTTTTTGATTGGTGGATGAATTTATCCACCAATCAGCAAGGACAACTTAGGTTGTTCACCAAAAATGGGCCGGCATCTAAACTTGCATTTCAAATAAAGATACCAAGAAAATAAAGAACATTTGATATTAGGAGTAAATTAGAAAGTTGCTTATAATTTCATGCTCTATCTGAATCACAAAAGAAAAAAAATTGGGTTCAGTGTCCATTTAAATAAAAAACAAGGATTTATGCTTACCTGATAAATCTATTTCTTTCCGGATATGAAGAGTCCACAACGTCATCAATTACTAGTGGGAATATCACTCCTGGTCAGCAGGAGGCGGCAAAGAGCACCACAGCACTCCCCTATCCATAAACCCCAGTAATTCAACTGAAGAGAAATGGAAAAAAGGAATAACACAAAGGTGTAGAGGTGCTTGAGATTTAGTAAATAAAAATTTAAGGGTGGGGTCGTGGACTCTCCATATCCGGAAATAAATAAATTTATCAGGTATGCATAAATCTTGTTTTCTTTCCTAAGATATGAAGAGTCCACGACATCAATTACTAGTGGGAACCAATACCCAAGCTAGAGGACACAGATTATTAGGGAGGGACAAGACAGTTAACCTAAACAGAAGGCACCAAAGCTTGAAGAATCTTTCTCCCAAAAGAAGCCTCGACTGAGGCAAAAGTATCAAATCTGTAAAATTTGAAAAAAGTCTTGCAAATCTGTTCCACAGAAACTTCATTTTTGAAAGCCCAAGGAGGAGACAGCCCTTATGGAAAGAGCCATAATTATCTCAGGAGGCTGCTGACCAGCAGTCTCATAAGCTAAACTAATAATACTTCTCAACCAGAGAGAAGGAGACAGTAGCGTAGCTTTCTGACCCTTAAGCTTTCCAGAGAAACAAACAAAAAGTGAAGAAGACTGGCGAAAATCCTTAGTCGCCTGTAGATAAAAAATTTAAAGCACACACAACATTCAAGCTGTGCAACAAACAATCCTTATTAGAAGAAGGATTAGATCATAGAGAAATAACAACAATTTACTGATTAATATTTCTATCCGAAACCACTATCAGAAGAAAACCTTACATAGTGCGAAGAACTGCATTGTCAGCATGAAAGATAAGGTGAATCACACAGCAAAGCCGAGAGTTCCGAGACTCTCCGAGCAGAAGAAATAGCAATAAGAAACAAAACCTTCCAAGATAACGTAATATCTATGGAATGCATTGTCTCAAACGGAGCCTGCTGCAAACCTTTAAGAACAAGATTAAGGCTCCAAGGAGGAGCAACAGACTAAAACACAGGCCTGATTCTGACCAGGGCCTGACAAAAAGATTGAACATCTGGAACATCCGCCAGACGCTTGAGAAACAAAATAGATAATGCAGAAATCTGACCCTTCAGAGAACTGACTGACACCATACCTTATGGTAAAACTTTCTAGTAACAGGCTTGCGAGCCTGAATCATGACCGACTCAGAAAAACCACGCTTAGACAGAACTAAGCGATCAATCTCCAAGCAGTCAGCTTCAGAGAAACAAGCTTTGGGTGAAGGAAAGGACAGTGAGATAGAAGGTTCTTCCTCAGAGGCAACCTCCAAGGTGGAAAAGATGACATCTTCACTAGGTCTGCATACCAGATCCTGCGAGGCCACACAGGAGCTATTAGAATTACAGATGCTCTCTCCTGTTTGATAGAGCAATGAGCAAATGGAGGAAACGGATATGCCAGACTGAAATCTCAAGAAACCACCAGAGCATCTATCAGAGCGGCCTGCGGATCTCTTGACCTGGAACCGTACCTTGGAAGCTTGGTGTTCTGCCGAGCCGCCATCAGATCCAACTCCGGCATCCCCCATTTGAGGGTTAACCTGGAAAACACCTCTGGATGGAGAACCCACTCCCCGGGATGAAAAGTCTGTCTGCTCAGGAAATCCAATTCCCATTTGTCCACTCCTGGAATATGGATGGCAGATAGACAGCATTTGTGAGCTTCCGCCCACAGAACAATCCGAGCCCCTTCTTCATGGCTAAGGAACTCTGGGTTCCTCCCTGGTGATTGATGTAAGCCACTGAGGTGACATAGTCCGAATGGAACCTGATAAACCGGGCTAAGGACAACTGAGGCCAAGCCATCAGAGCATTGTAAATTGCTCTCAACTCCAAGATATTTATGGGGGAGCAGACTCCTCCCGAGTCCATAGTCCCTGCGCCTTTAACGTGTCCCAGACTGCTCCCCAGCCCCACAGGCTGGCGTCCATGGCCATAATCACCCAGGAAGGTCTCCGGAAGCATGTGCCCTGAGACAGATGCTCCTGAGAAAGCCACAACGGGAGAGAGTTTCTTGTCGACTGATGTAGATCTATCCCTGAGAGTGATCCGCATGATCCCTGTTCCATTGTCTAAGCATGCATAACTGCTTTCAAATGGAATCAAGCAAAGGGAATGATGTCCATGGAAGCGACCATCAGACCAATCACCTCCATACATTGAGCTACTGAACAAAAAGGCAAGAGGAAATAATCTTGATTTTCTGACCTCTGTCAGAAATATTTTCATAAATAGGGAATCTATAATGGTCCCTAAGGAAACTACCCTTGTAGCTGGAACAAGGGAACTCTTTCCAGATTCACTTTCCATCCGTGGGAACGTAGAAAAGACAACAAGATCTCTGAATGAGAGTTTGATTGATGAAAAGATGGCCTATGTACAAATATATCGTCCAGTTAGGGAGCCACTGCAATTCCTCGAGGCCTGATAAATGCTAAGAGAGCCCCCAGAACCTTTGAGAAAATTCTGGGAGCTGTGGCAAGGCCAAACGGAAGAGCCACGAACTGAAAAAGTTTGACTAGAAAGCGAATCTCAGGAACTTGTGATGATCCCTGTGGATGGGAACATGAAGATACACATCCTTCAAATCTATGGTCGTCATGAACTGACCCTCTTGGAACAGGGGAAGAATGGAACAAATGGTTTCCATTTGGAAGGATGGTACCCTAAGAACTTGTTGAAACACTTGAGAGATCTAGAATAGGACGAAAAGTTCCCTCTTTTTGTTTGAGAAGCACGAACAGATTTGAATAAAATCCTAGGTGCTGTTCCCTTACAGGAACTGAAACTATCACTCCCAGAGAGAAAAAACCCTGAACGTATTTCAAAAATGCATCTCTTTATCTGGACTGTAGATAATCTAGAGAGGAGTAAACTGCCCATGGGAGGAACATTTTGAATTCTATTTAAAAACCCTGAGATACTATAACTACAGTCCAAGAAAAGAAAATTACTTGACGTCATTTAGGTCTGATCATCTTGTCTTGTGGTAGAAAAGAGCCTTTTCCACCCGTAATTTCAAAAATTATTTCTGCCAGACTAGGTCCAAACAAGGTTTTTCCCTTGTGAGGAAGCGTGGATCTAGAGGAAACATCAGCTGAACAAGATTTCAACCACAATCAGAAAAAAAAAAAAAAAAGTTATTGGCTAAATTGAGAGCCTTAATCCTGCATTGGATCTCCTCTAAAGGAGCCTCTACCAAATTGAGTCAGACAAGGCGTTGCACCAAGAAGATGACGCACTGGGACAGTGGCAATGCAAACTGCTGGTTGCCAGTAAAGACCCAGATGAACATTTTCTCTCTCTATACATCCTCCCTTGGAAAACATATAGCCTCCTTTGGATTCCAGTACCACTAATATGCTGATGATACCCAAATCTATCTTTCCTCTCCTGATATCTCTCCCTCTTTACTCAACCAGATTTCGAACTGCCTCTCTGCAATTTACTCTTGTATGTCTTCACACTAGCTCCAACTCAATCTGTCCAAAACGGAGCTGCTTCTTACTCCCCCCTCTTCGAGACATCCAACACCTGACATTTCTCTGATGGTTAGAGACTCTATTCTCAACACCTCACCCCAGGTCCGCTGTCTTGGGGTCACACTAGACTCAGAACTCACATTCAACCCACATATACAAGCACTTACCAAATCCTGCCATTCACACCTACACAACATTTCCAGAATTCGTCCCTTCCTTACTCAAAAAACTACAAAAATACTTATTAATTCCCTCATTTTGTCACGCATTGATTATTGCAATCTACTCCTAAATGGCCTTCCAATACACCGCCTCTCCGCCCTCCAATCCATTATGAATGCTTCTGCTAGACTCATCCAACTAAGTCGCTGATCTACAGTCTCTACACTGGCACCCCATACACTCCAGAATACAATTTAAAGTATTAACCCTAACTTACAAAGCACTCTAACTCCCAACTATTTTTCCTCTCATTGTGAGAATATTCCCCATCCTGTCCTCTTCAATCAACCTCTGACCTACGTCTCCCCACTCGCCTTATCTCTATGTCCCACTCCCGCCTCCAAGACTTTGCACGTGCCCAGCGCTACGGAATTTGGCGGGGCTATACAAATAAATGATAATTATAACATACGTTCTTCTTAAATAAGCCTCCAGTTTTTGTCCTTAAAGGAGCAACTATCCTCTATAGGGATAGTAGTTTTCTTAGCCAGCGTAGAAATGACCCCTTCTAGTTTAGACACTGTGCACCTGAATCATTGTGTACTCGACAGGAAACACCTTTTAAAAGACAGGAGACGGAGAAAAAGGAATCCCTGGCTTCTCCCATTCCTGTGCAAAAATCTCTGTTGCACGGCCTGGAACAGGAAACACTTCCACAGTGAAAGGAACGCCATAGTATTTATTAAAGGGACAGTCTACACCGAAATTTTTCTTATTTAAAAAGATAGATAATCCCTTTATTACCCATTCCCCGTTTTTGCATAACCAACAGAATTATATTAATATACTTTTTACCTCTGATTACCGTGTATCTAAGCCTCTAAGCCTCCTTATCTAAGTGCTTTTGACAGACATGCAGAGTAGTCAATCAGTGAAGACTCCTAAATAACTTCACGGGAGTGAGCACACTGTTATCTATATGACACACATGAACTAACACTGTCTAACTGTGAAAAACTTTCAAAATGCTCTGAGCTAAGAGGCGGTTTTCAACGGTTTAGAAATCAGTTTGAGCCTAGCTAGGTTTAGCTTTTCAAGAATACCACCAAGGGAACAAAGCAAATTTGATGATAAAAGTA